>NC_086451.1:354728920-355020496 GCF_028390025.1 Pseudophryne corroboree
TCAGCAAACTGTGCAAAACTGAAATGCACCACAGGTATGGATGGATAGTATACTTGACGACACAGAGGTAGGTACAGCAGTGGCCTACTGTACCGTACTGCTATATATTATATACTGGTGGTCAGCAAACTGTGCAAAACTGAAATGCACCACAGGTATGGATGGGTAGTACACTTGACGACACAGAGGTAGGTACAGAAGTGGCCTACTGTACCGTACTGCTATATAATACATACTGGTGGTCAGCAAACTGTGCAAAACTGAAATGCACCACAGGTATGGATGGATAGTATACTTGACGACACAGAGGTAGATACAGCAGTGGCCTACTGTACCGTACTGCTATATATTATATACTGGTGGTCAGCAAACTGCGCAAAACTGAAATGCACCACAGGTATGGATGGATAGTATACTTGACGACACAGAGGTAGGTACAGCAGTGGCCTACTGTACCGTACTGCTATATATTATATACTGGTGGTCAGCAAACTGTGCAAAACGAAATGCACCACAGGTATGGATGGATAGTATACTTGACGACACAGAGGTAGGTACAGCAGTGGCCTACTGTACCGTACTGCTATATATTATATACTGGTGGTCAGCAAACTGTGCAAAACTGAAATGCACCACAGGTATGGATGGATAGTATACTTGACGACACAGAGGTAGGTACAGCAGTGGCCTACTGTACCGTACTGCTATATATTATATACTGGTGGTCAGCAATCTGCAAAACTGAAATGCACCACAGGTATGGATGGATAGTATACTTGACGACACAGAGGTAGGTAGAGCAGTGGCCTTCTGTACCGTACTCCTATATATTATATACCGGTGGTCAGCAAAATTATGCATTGTACTCCTACTATATACTGTCTACAAATGCAGCACAGAGATATGGAGTGTTTTTTCAGGCAGACAACGTATACTGGTGGTCACTGGTCAGGCAAAACTCTGCACTGTACTCCTCCTATATAATATTATACTGGTGGTCCCCAGTCCCCACAATAAAGCAGCACACTGAGCACAGATATGGAGTGTTTTTTCAGGCAGACAACGTATACTGGTGGTCACTGTCAGCAAAACTCTGCACTGTACTCCTGCTATATAATACAGCTGCTCCCCAGTCCCCACAATTAAGCAGTGGTGAGCACAGATATATGCAGCACACTGAGCACAGATAAGGAGCGTTTTTTTCAGGCAGAGAACGGATAAAAACTGGTGGTCACTGATCAGCAAAACTCTGCACTGTACTCCTCCCATATTAATATACAGCTGTTCCCCCAGTCCCCACAATTAAGCAATAAGTAAAGCAAGCACAAATATTTTGCATCAAACAATACACGGAGAGGACGCCAGCCACGTCCTCTCCCTACATTTCCAATGCACGAGTGAAAATGGCGGGCGACGCGCAGCTGCTTATATAGAATCTGAATCTCGCGAGAATCCGACAGCGGGATGATGACGTTCGGGCGTGGCTCGGGTTAACCGAGCCATGACGGGAGAATCTGAGTATGCCTCGGACCCGTGTAAAAAGTGTGAAGTTCGGGGGGGTTCGTTTCCGAGGAACCGAACCCGCTCATCACTATTAGAAATCTTACATTTTTGCAGAAAAAACTGTAGAATAAAGTGCAATGGTCGATTACAATGACAGAATGTGCAGACTACAAGTCATTATCACCGACCCAACCTACAGTATCATAGAAACATAGAATTTGACAGCAGATAAGAACCCACTTGGCCCATCTAGTCTGCCCCTTTTTTTTTATCCTTTAGGTATCTCAACCCTTTTGAACCTTAATTCTTTGTAAGGATATTAATATGCCTACCCAAGCATGTTTAAATTGCTCTACATTCTTAGCCTCTACCACCTCTGGATGGGAGGTTATTCCACTTATCCACTACCCTTTCTGTGAAGTAATTTTTCCTTAAATTTCCCCTGAACCTGCCTCCCTCCAGTTTCAGTGTATGTCCTCATAATGCCACTGTATAGGTCATTGGTGCGGCCTCATCTGGAATACCGTGTCCAGTTCTGAAGACCATATCTCAGAAAGATATAAATACATTAGAGAGTGTACAAAGAAGGGCAACTAAAATGGTGCATGGCCTACATCACAAAACTTACCGGAAAGGCTAAAAGATCTTAACATGTATAGTATGGAGTGCATAACATGCTTGGTTACTAATATCCACTTGTTGATCAGTGTGTGTATAGTGAAGTATTCAACGACTGCAAGTGAAAGCTTTTATGTCACAGTCTAATGCAGCCTCTGAACTTTCTCTGTAGGAAATACCTTCTAGGGCCTATAAGGGACGGATCAAAACACTTCTTTTAGAGGGGGGGGGGGGGGGGGGGGGGGCGGTTTCATACCTCCCAACATGACCCTTTCCAGGAGGGACAGAATGCTCTGCTTCTAGACTTTTCTCATAATTTAGGATTGCCAGCACCTGTGTTGAACAGGTTAGTGGATAAGAAAGGTGTTTCAGCACAGTTGCAGCAATCATAAAATTAAGAGGGTAGTCCAGGAGCAGAGCATTGTGTCCCTCCTGGAGAGGGTCATGTTGGTTTAAGAATCAATGCGGACTCCTCCCCTCTCTACTCATTACTCCTCCCACTTCTAGTCCAGCCCCTCCAAACACAAATTATTAAAACTTTCAAAGCAAAGGGGTGGGAATTTTAGCTGTTTTTCGTGTGTGAGATAAGAGTGGGGGGTCAGGGTGACAGTCTGTGGCTTGTACCTAACAAAGGTTGTACAGCACTGCTACCTGTAGTCTGTCTGTGAGGAGACATGTCTCATGTTACAAGCAGTCTGCATAGCAGGACGTGCAGTCAGGGGAGGCAGTGCCTCCCCTGTCATTAATGATTAAAAAATAATACAAAGAAGATACTTATGACACATATTCTGTGTTATAAGTATCTTCTTTATATTATGGTAATCATTTTCAGAGAAAATACCTGTTTTAAATTGATTTCGGAGCACCGAGAGCGGTGCCTCCCGCTGCCAATTGCAAGTTGCTGCAAGCAGGGGGCGGGGGCCAAGCAGAGGGCTGTAAAAGCCCATAAAAAATCACTGTAAGCGGCACCCATACAAGTGCCTCAGTGCAGGGACGTGCTTTCAGCCCATATGAAAAACACGCCCCTGTCACTAAAAGCAGATGTGATTGGGCACCAGATCAGCACTGAAGTGACCTGCATCCGGCTGTCACTGTCAGTGCTGTACTGGGAGTTAGAGAGGTCTGGCGGGACGTCTGGATGAAATTTCGGTGGGCCGGTCCCGTAGTCTCTGCTCTGCAGGCTTGCGGTACCTGTTGCTGTGGGTAAAAAAAAAAAAAAAGGGGGTGGAGGAAAGGGGGCGTGGCCACAGTCCGTGATTAGGCCACACCCCCAACAATGCCCGAGGGGCCTGTCAGCTGCCCTGCTTGCTCCTCATGTAGCTGGCTCCTCTTCGCCTGGTAGCCTCATTCCAGTGCTCATGCACACATGCACATTCGGCTCCTGCTCACTCACAACGGGACCCAGACAGACCCACTGCTGCAACAGAAACTGAGAGGAGAAGGTGACTGGGGTAGGGTTGGGGTACAGGTGTGCAGGGCTGGGGTATATTGTGTGAGGGAGGTTTGCTGGGTGCAGGGCTGGGGTATATTCAGTGCCGTTTCTTGCGGCGGGCGAGCCGTCGCAACCGCACGCGGCGCCCGCCGTGGCTCTTCTTGTGCTCTTTGCTTCCCCCCTCCTCCCGAGTACCCAGCTCGGGGGGCGGAATGATGCGGTACATAAGTTACATAAGTCTCTCTCTCTCTCCTCCCCCCCCCCCCCCTCTCCTGCCGCCTGCCGTAATGTGTATAATGGGGACACTCGCCTGCCGTAATGTGTAAAATGGGACACTCGCCTGCCTAATGTGAAAAAATAAGAATTTACTCACCGGTAATTCTATTTCTCGTAGTCCGTAGTGGATGCTGGGAACTCCGTAAGGACCATGGGGAATAGCGGGCTCCGAAGGAGGCTGGGCACTCTAGAAAGAATTATGACTACCTGGTGTTGCACTGGCTCCTCCCACTATGACCCTCCTCCAAGCCTCAGTTAGGACACTGTGCCCGGACGAGCTGACATAATAAGGAAGGATTTTGAATCCCGGGTAAGACTCATACCAGCCACACCCATCACACCGTACAACTCGTGATACTATATTCCAGTTTTACAGCATGAAAATAACAGAGCCTCTCAACAGATGGCTCAACAATAACCCTTTAGGTAACAATAACTATTACAAGTATTGCAGACAATCCGCACTTGGATGGGCGCCCAGCATCCACTACGGACTACGAGAAATAGAATTACCGGTGAGTAAATCTTATTTTCTGTGACGTCCTAGTGGATGCTGGGAACTCCGTAAGGACCATGGGGATTATACCAAAGCTCCCAAACGGGCGAGAGAGTGCGGGTGACTCTGCAGCACCGAATGAGAGAACTCCAGGTCCTCCTCAGCCAGGGTATCAAATTTGTAAAATTTTGCAAACGTGTTTGCCCCTGACCAAGTAGCAGCTCGGCAAAGTTGTAAAGCGAGACCCCTCGGGCAGCCGCCCAAGATGAGCCCACCTTCCTTGTGGAATGGGCATTTACAGATTTTGGCTGTGGCAGGCCTGCCACAGAATGTGCAAGCTGAATTGTACTACAAATCCAGCGAGCAATAGTCTGCTTAGATGCAGGAGCACCCAGCTTGTTGGGTGCATACAGGATAAACAGCGAGTCAGATTTTCTGACTCCAGCCGTCCTGGAAACATATATTTTCAGGGCCCTGACAACGTCTAGCAACTTGGAGTCCTCCAAATCCCTAGTAGCCGCAGGTACCACAATAGGCTGGTTCAGGTGAAACGCTGACACCACCTTAGGGAGAAACTGGGGACGAGTCCTCAATTCTGCCCTATCCATATGGAAAATCAGATAAGGGCTTTTACATGATAAAGCCGCCAATTCTGACACTCGCCTGGCTGAAGCCAAGGCCAATAACATGACCACTTTCCACGTGAGATATTTCAGATCCACGGTTTTTAGTGGCTCAAACCAATGTGATTTTAAATAACTCAACACCACGTTGAGATCCCAAGGTGCCACAGGAGGCACAAACGGGGGCTGAATATGCAGCACTCCTTTCACAAACGTCTGAACTTCAGGTACTGAAGCTAGTTCTTTTTGAAAGAAAATCGACAGAGCCGAGATCTGTACTTTAATGGAGCCTAGTTTTAGGCCCATATTCACTCCTGCTTGCAGGAAATGCAGAAATCGACCTAGTTGAAATTCCTCTGTTGGGGCCTTTTCGGCCTCGCACCATGCAACATATTTCCACCATATGCGGTGATAATGATTTGCCGTAACATCTTTCCTGGCTTTAATAAGCGTAGGAATGACTTCTTCCGGAATACCTTTTTCCTTCAGGATCCGGCGTTCAACCGCCATGCCGTCAAACGCAGCCGCGGTAAGTCTTGGAACAGACAGGGCCCCTGCTGTAGCAGGTCTTGTCTGAGCGGCAGAGGCCACGGGTCCTCTAAGATCATCTCTTGAAGTTCCGGGTACCACGCTCGTCTTGGCCAATCCGGAACCACGAGAATTGTGTTTACTCCTCGCTTCCTTATTATTCTCAATACCTTCGGTATGAGAGGCAGAGGAGGGAACACATAAACCGACTGGTACACCCACGGTGTCACTAGAGCGTCCACAGCTATCGCCTGAGGGTCCCTTGACCTGGCGCAATATCTTTTTAACTTTTTGTTGAGGCGGGACGCCATCATGTCCACCTGTGGTTTTTCCCAACGGTTTACCAGCATCTGGAAGACTTCTGGATGAAGTCCCCACTCTCCCGGGTGGAGGTCGTGTCTGCTGAGGAAGTCTGCTTCCCAGTTGTCCACTCCCGGAATGAACACTGCTGACAGTGCTAGTACATGATTCTCCGCCCATCGGAGAATTCTTGTGGCTTCTGCCATTGCCATCCTGCTTCTTGTGCCGCCCTGTCGATTTATATGGGCGACTGCCGTGATGTTGTCTGACTGGATCAGCACCGGCTGGTGTAGGAGCAGGGATTTTGCTTGACTTAGGGCATTGTAAATGGCCCTTAGTTCCAGAATATTTATGTGAAGGGAAGTCTCCTGACTCGACCATAGTCCTTGGAAGTTTCTTCCCCGTGTGACTGCCCCCCAGCCTCGAAGACTGGCATCCGTGGTCACCAGGACCCAGTCCTGTATGCCGAACCTGCGGCCCTCTAGAAGATGGGCACTCTGCAGCCACCACAGTAGAGACACCCTGGTTCTTGGAGACAGGGTTATTAAGCGATGCATCTGAAGATGCGATCCGGACCATTTGTCCAACAGATCCCACTGAAAGATTCTGGCATGGAACCTGCCGAAGGGAATTGCTTCGTAAGAAGCTACCATCTTTCCCAGAACCCTCGTGCAGTGATGCACCGATACCTGTTTTGGTTTCAGGAGGTCTCTGACTAGAGATGACAACTCCCTGGCTTTCTCCTCCGGGAGAAATACTTTTTTCTGGACTGTATCCAGAATCATACCCAGGAACAGTAGACGTGTCGTCGGAACCAGCTGTGACTTTGGGATATTCAGAATCCAGCCGTGCTGGTGCAGCACTTCCTGAGATAGTGCTACTCCCACCAACAACTGTTCCTTGGACCTCGCCTTTATTAGGAGATCGTCCAAGTACGGGATAATTAAAACTCCCTTTTTTCGAAGGAGTATCATCATTTCCGCCATAACCTTGGTAAATACCCTCGGTGCCGTGGACAGTCCAAACGGCAGCGTCTGGAATTGGTAATGGCAATCCTGTACCACAAATCTGAGGTACTCCTGGTGAGGATGGTAAATGGGGACATACAAGTAAGCATCCTTGATGTCCAGGGATACCATGTAATCCCCCTCCTCCAGGCTTGCAATAACCGCCCTGAGCGATTCCATCTTGAACTTGAATTTTTTTATGTATGTGTTCAAGGATTTCAAATTTAGAATGGGTCTCACCGAACCGTCCGGTTTCGGCACCACAAATAGTGTGGAATAGTAACCCCGGCCTTGTTGAAGTAGGGGTACCTTGATTATCACCTGCTGGGAATACAGCTTGTGAATTGCCGCTAGCACCGCCTCCCTGTCCAAGGGAGCAATCGGCAAGGCAGATTTTAGGAACCGGTGGGGTGGAGACGCCTCGAATTCCAGTTTGTACCCTTGAGATACTATTTGGAGGATCCAGGGATCCACCTGTGAGCGAGCCCACTGATCGCTGAAATTCTTGAGGCGGCCCCCCACCGTACCTGGCTCCGCCTGTGGAGCCCCACCGTCATGCGGCGGACTTGGAAGAAGAAGCGGGGGAGGACTTTTGCTCCTGGGAACCTGCTGTTTGTTGCAGCCTTTTTCCCCTATCTCTGCCTCTGGACAGAAAAGACCCGCCTTTTCCACGCTTGTTTTTCTGGGTCCGAAAGGACTGAACCTGATAAAACGGCGCCTTCTTATGCTGTGAGGGGACATGGGGTAAAAATGCTGACTTCCCAGACGTTGCTGTGGAAACTAGGTCCGAGAGACCATCCCCAAATAATTCCTCACCCTTATAAGGCAAAACTTCCATGTGCCTTTTAGAATCTGCATCTCCTGTCCATTGGCGAGTCCATAAGCCTCTCCGAGCAGAAATGGACAATGCACTTACTTTTGATGCCAGCCGGCAGATTTCCCTCTGTGCATCTCTCATATATAAGACTGAGTCTTTGATATGGTCTATGGTTAACAGGATCGTGTCTCTGTCTAGTGTGTCAATATTCTCTGACAGTTTATCTGACCACGCAGCGGCAGCACTGCACATCCATGCTGACGCAATAGCTGGCCTAAGTATAATGCCTGAGTGTGTGTATACAGACTTCAGGATCGCCTCCTGCTTTCTATCAGCAGGTTCCTTGAGGGCGGCCGTATCCGGAGACGGTTGTGCCACCTTTTTAGACAAACGTGTGAGCGCTTTATCCACCCTAGGGGGTGTTTCCCAACGTGACCTATCCTCTGGCGGGAAAGGGAACGCCATTAGTACCTTCTTAGGAATTACCAATTTTTTATCAGGGAAAGCCCACGCTTCTTCACACACTTCATTTAATTCATCTGATGGGGGAAAAAATAAGAATTTACTTACCGATAATTCTATTTCTCGTAGTCCGTAGTGGATGCTGGGGACTCCGTCAGGACCATGGGGTTTAGCGGCTCCGCAGGAGACAGGGCACAATAATAAAAGCTTTAGGATCAGGTGGTGTGCACTGGCTCCTCCCCCTATGACCCTCCTCCAAGCCTCAGTTAGGATACTGTGCCCGGACGAGCGTGCATAATAAGGAAGGATATTGAATCCCGGGTAAGACTCATACCAGCCACACCAATCACACCGTACAACCTGTGATCTGAACCCAGTTAACAGTATGATAACAACGAAGGAGCCTCTGAAAAGATGGCTCACAACAAGAATAACCCGATTTTTGTAACAATAACTATGTACAAGTATTGCAGACAATCCGCACTTGGGATGGGCGCCCAGCATCCACTACGGACTACGAGAAATAGAATTATCGGTAAGTAAATTCTTATTTTCTCTAACGTCCTAAGTGGATGCTGGGGACTCCGTCAGGACCATGGGGATTATACCAAAGCTCCCAAACGGGCGGGAGAGTGCGGATGACTCTGCAGCACCGAATGAGAGAACTCCAGGTCCTCCTCAGTCAGGGTGTGCCCCTGACCAAATAGCAGCTCGGCAAAGTTGTAAAGCCGAGACCCCTCGGGCAGCCGCCCAAGATGAGCCCACTTCCTTGTGGAATGGGCTTTTACTGATTTTGGCTGTGGCAAGCCTGCCACAGAATGTGCAAGCTGAATTGTACTACAAATCCAGCAAGCAATCGTCTGCTTAGAAGCAGGAACACCCATCTTGTTGGGTGCATACAGGCTAAACAGCGAGTCAGATTTTCTGACTCCAGTCGTCCTGGAAACATATATTTTCAGGGCCCTGACAACGTCAAGTAACTTGGAGTCCTCCAAGTCCCTAGTAGCCGCAGGTACCACAATAGGTTGGTTCATGTGAAAAACAGAAAACACCTTAAGGAGAAATTGAGGACGAGTCCTCAATTCTGCCCTGTCAGAATGAAAAATTAAGTAAGGGCTTTTATATGATAAAGCCGCCCATTCTGACACATGCCTGGCTGAAGCCAGGGCTAATAGAATCTTCACCTTTCATGTGAAATATTTTAATTCCACAGTGGTGAGTGGATCACCAATGTGACTTTAGGAAACTCAAAACAACATTGAGATCCCAAGGTGCCACTGGGGGCACAAAAGGAGGCTGTATATGCAGTACCCCTTTTACAAACGTCTGAACTTCAGGCACTGAAGCCAGTTCTTTCTGGAAGAAATTTGACAGGGTCGAAATTTGAACCTTAATGGACCCTAATTTTAGGCCCATAGACAGTCCTGTTTTCAGGAAATGTAGGAAACGACCCAGTTGGAATTCCTCTGTAGGGACCTTCTTGGCCTCACACCACGCAACATATTTTCGCCAAATGCGGTGAAAATGTTTTGCAGTTACATCCTTCCTGGCTTCGACCAGGGTAGGGATGACTTCATCTGGAATGCCCTTTCAGGATCCTGCGTTCAACTGCCATGCCGTCAAACGCAGCCGCGGTAAGTCTTGGAACAGACAAGGCCCCTGCTGGAGCAGGTCCTTTCTTAAAGGTAGAGGCCACGGCATCTCTTGAAGTTCCGGGTACCAAGTCCTTCTTGACCCATCCGGAACCACGAGTATCGTTCTTACTCATCTCCTTCTTATGATTCTCAGTACTTTTGGTATGAGATGCATAGGAGGGAACACATACCCTGACTGGTACACCCACAGTGTTACCAGAGCGTCCACCGCTATTGCCTGAGGGTCCCTTGACCTGGCGCAATATTTGTCTAGTTTTTTGTTCAGGCGGGACGCCATCATGTCCACCTTTGGTTTTTCCCAACGGTTTACAATCATGTGGAAGACTTCCCGCTGAAGTCCCCACTCTCCCGGGTGGAGGTTATGCCTGCTGAGGAAGTTTGCTTCCCAGTTTTCCATTCCCGGAATTAACACTGCTGAGAGTGTTATCACATGATTTTTCGCCCAGCGAAGAATCCTTGCAGTTTCTGCCATTTCCCTCCTGCTTCACGTGCCGCCCTGTCTGTTTACGTGGGCGACTGCCGTGATGTTGTCCCACTGGATCAATACCGGCTGACCTTGAAGCAGAGGTCTTGCTAAGCTTAGAGCCTTGTAAATTGCCCTTAGCTCCAGTATATTTATGTGGAGAGAAGTCTCCAGACTTGATCACACTCCCTGGAAATTTTTTCCTTGTGTGACTGCTCCCCAGCCACTCAGGCTGGCATCCGTGGTCACCAGGACCCAGTCCTGAATGTCGAATCTGCGGCCCTTTCATAGATGAGCACTCTGCAGCCACCGCAGAAGAAAACACCCTTGTCCTTGGAGACAGGGTTGTCCGCTGATGCATCTGAAGATGCGATCCGGACCATTTTCCCAGCAGATTCCACTGAAAGGTTCTTGCGTGAAATCTACCGAATGGGATCGCTTTGTAAGAAACCACCATTTTTCACAGGACCCTTGTGCAATGATGCACTGATACTTTTCCTGGTTTTAGGAGGTTCCTGACTAGCTCGGATAACTCCCTGGTCTTCTTCTCCGGGAGAAAACATCCTTTTCTGGACTGTGTCCAGAATCATTCCTAGGAACATTAGACGTGTCGTCGGAAAAAGCTGCGATTTTGGAATATTTAGAATCCACTCGTGCTGTCGTAGAACTACTTGAGATAGTGCTACTCCGACCGCCAACTGTTCTCTGGACCTTGCCCTTATCAGGAAAGCGTCCATATTTCTTTTAGGAAGAATCATCATTTCGGCCATTACCATGGTAAAGACCCGGGGTGCCGTGGACAATCCAAACGGCAGCGTCTGAACTGATAGTGACAGTTCTGTACCACGAACCTGAGATACCCTTGGTGAGAAGGGCAAAATTTGGACATGTAGGTAAGCGTCCCTGATATCCAGTGACACCATATCGTCCTGGTTCGCTATCACTGCTCTGAGTGACTCCATCTTGATTTGAACCCTTGTATGTAATTGTTCAAATCTTTTAGATCTCACCGAGCCGTTTGGCTTCAGTACCACAATATAGTGTGGAATAATACCCCTTCCCTTGTTGTAGGAGGGGTACTTTGATTATCACCTGCTGGGAATACAGCCTGTGAATTTTTTTCCAATACTGCCTCCCTGTCGGAGGGAGACGTTGGTAAAGCAGACTTCAGGAACTTGTGAGGGGAAGACGTCTCGAATTTCCAATGTACACCTGGGATACTACGTGTAGGATCCAGGAGTCCACTTGCGAGTGAGCCCACTGCGTGCTGAAACTCTTGAGATGACCCCCCACCGCACCAGAGTCCGCTTGTATGGCCCCAGCGTCATGCTGCGGACTTGGCAGAAGCTGTGGAGGACTTCTGTTCCTGGGAATGGGCTGCCTGCTGCAGTCTTCTTCCCTTTCCTCTAACCCTGGGCAGATATGACTGGCCTTTTGCCCGCCTGCCTTTATGGGTACGAAAGGACTGAGACTGAAAAGACTGTGTCCTTTTCTGCTGAGATGTGACTTGGGGTAACAAAAGTGGATTTTCCAGCTGTTGCCATGGCCACCAGGTCCGATGGACCGCCCCTTTATACGGCAATACTTCCATGTGCCGTCTGGAATCTGCATCACCTGACCACTGTCGTGTCTATAAACATCGTCTGGCAGATATGGACATCACATCTACTCTTGATGCCAGAATGCAAATATCCCTCTGCGCATCTCGCATATATAGAAATGCATCCTTAAAATGCTCTATAGTCAATAAAATATTGTTCCTGTCAAGGGTATCAATATTTTCAGTCAGGAAATCCGACCAAGCCCTCCCAGCGCTGCACATCCAGGCTGAGGCGATTGCTGGTCGTAGTATAACACCAGTATGTGTGTATATACTTTGTAGGATATTTTTCAGCTTCCTATCAGCTGGCTCTTTGAGGGCGGCCGTATCTGGAGACGGTAACGCCACTTGTTTTTATAAGCGTGTGAGCGCCTTATCCACCCTAAGGTGTGTTTCCCAACTCGCCCTCACTTCTGGCGGGAAAGGGTATACCTCCAATAATTTTCTATCGGAGGAAACCCACGTATCATCACACACTTTAATTTATCTGATTCAGGAAAAACTACAAGTAGATTATTCCCACCCTACATAATACCCTTATTTGTGGTACTTGTAGTATCAGAAATATGTAACACCTCCTTCATTGCCCTTAACATGTAACGTGTGGCCCTAAAGGAAAATACGTTTGTTTTTTCACCGTCGACACTGAAGTCAGTGTCCGTGTCTGTGTCTGTGTCGACCAACTGAGGTAAATGGGCGTTTTTACAAGCCCCTGACGGTGTCTGAGACGCCTGGACAGGTACTAATTTGTTTGCCGGCCGTCTCATGTCGTCAACCGACCTTGCATCGTGTTGACATTATCACGTAATTCCTAAATAAGCCATCCATTCCGGTGTCGACTCCCTAGAGAGTGACATCACCAATACAGGCAATTTGCTCCGCCTCCTCACCAACATCGTCCTCCTACATGTCGACACACACGTACCGACACACAGCACACACACAGGGAATGCTCTGATAGAGGACAGGACCCCACTAGCCCTTTGGGGAGACAGAGGGAGAGTTTGCCAGCACACACCAAAAACGCTATAATTATACAGGGACAACCCCTTATACAAGTGTTTTCCCTTATAGCATTTTCACATATGTAATCATATCGCCAAATAAGTGCCCCCCCTCTCTGTTTTAACCCTGTTTCTGTAGTGCAGTGCAGGGGAGAGCCTGGGAGCCTTCCTCACAGCAGAGCTGAGCAGGAAAATGGCGCCGTGTGCTGAGGAGAATAGGCCCCGCCCCCTAAAACGGCGGGCTCTTCTCCCGGAGTTTGTGAGATCTGGCAGGGGTTAAATACATCCACATAGCCTCAAGGGCTATATGTGATGTATTTTAGCCATAAAAAAGGTATAATACATTGCTGCCCAGGGCGCCCCCCCCAGCGCCCTGCACCCTCAGTGACCGCTGGTATGAAGTGTGCTGACAACAATGGCGCACAGCTGCAGTGCTGTGCGCTACCTTATGAAGACTGGAAGTCTTCTGCCGCCTGTTTCTGGACCTCTGGACCTCTTCAACTTCGGCATCTGCAAGGGGGGTCGGCGGCACGGCTCCGGGACGAACCCCAGGGTGAGACCTGTGTTCCGACTCCCTCTGGAGCTAATGGTGTCCAGTAGCCTAAGAAGCAAATCCATCCTGCACGCAGGTGAGTTTACTTCTCTCCCCTAAGTCCCTCGTAGCAGTGAGCCTGTTGCCAGCAGGACTCACTGAAAATAAAAAACCTAACTTAAACTTTTATTCTAAGCAGCTCAGGAGAGCCACCTAGATTGCACCCTTCTCGGCCGGGCACAAAGATCTAACTGAGGCTTGGAGGAGGGTCATAGGGGGAGGAGCCAGTGCACACCACCTGATCCTAAAGCTTTTATTATTGTGCCCTGTCTCCTGCGGAGCCGCTAAACCCCATGGTCCTGACGGAGTCCCCAGCATCCACTTAGGACGTTAGAGAAACTACGGGTAGTTTTTTCTCCCCAAACATAATACCCTTTTTAGTGGTACCTGTATTTATATCAGAAATGTGTAACACCTCTTTCATTGCCTCAATCATGCAGTGAATGGCCTTAGTGGGCATCAGGTTAGACTCATCGTCATCGACACTGGTGTCAGTATCAGTGTCGACATCTGCGTCTGCGGTCTGATGTAGCGGGCGTTTCAGAGCCCCTGATGACCTTTGAGACGCCTGGACAGGCACGAGCTGAGAAGTCGGCTGTCCCACATTTGGCATGTCGTCAAATTTCTTATGTAAAGAGTCTATACGTGCACTCATTTCTTTCCATAAGCACATCCACTCAGGTGTCTGCCCCGCAGGGGGTGACATCCCTCCTAAAGGCATCTGCTCCGTCTCCACCTCATTATCCTCATCAAACATGTCGACACAGCCGTACCGACACACCGCACACACACAGGGAATGCTCTAACAGAGGACAGGACCCACAAAAGCCCTTTGGGGGGACAGAGTGAGAGTATGCCAGCACACACCAGAGCGCTATATAATGCAGGGACTAACTGAGTTATGTCCCCTATAGCTGCTTTTTCTATATAACTGTATACTGCGCCTAAATTTAGTGCCCCCCCTCTCTTTTTTACCCTTTTCTGTAGTGTAGACTGCAGGGAGAGCCAGGGAGCTTCCTTCCAGCGGAGCTGTGAGGGAGAAATGGCGCCAGTGTGCTGAGGGAGATAGCTCCGCCCCTTTTCCGCGGACTATTCTCCCGCTTTTTTCTATATTCTGGCAGGGGTATTTTCCACATATATAGCCTCTGGGGCTATATATTGTGGTATTTTTGCCAGCCAAGGTGTATTTATTGCTTCTCAGGGCGCCCCCCCCCCCCCAGCGCCCTGCACCCTCAGTGACCGGAGTGTGAAGTGTGTGTGAGGAGCAATGGCGCACAGCTGCAGTGCTGTGCGCTACCTTGGTGAAGACTGATGTCTTCTGCCGCCGATTTTCCGGACCTCTTCTTGCTTCTGGCTCTGTAAGGGGGACGGCGGCGCGGCTCCGGGACCGAACACCAAGGACTGGGCCTGCGGTCGATCCCTCTGGAGCTAATGGTGTCCAGTAGCCTAAGAAGCCCAAGCTGGCTGCAAGCAGGCAGGTTCGCTTCTTCTCCCCTTAGTCCCTCGCTGCAGTGAGCCTGTTGCCAGCAGGTCTCACTGAAAATAAAAAACCTAATTTCTATACTTTCTCTCTAAAGGCTCAGGAGAGCCCCTAGTGTGCATCCAACCTCGGCCGGGCACAAAATCTAACTGAGGCTTGGAGGAGGGTCATAGTGGGAGGAGCCAGTGCACACCAGGTAGTCATAATTCTTTCTAGAGTGCCCAGCCTCCTTCGGAGCCCGCTATTCCCCATGGTCCTTACGGAGTTCCCAGCATCCACTAGGACGTCAGAGAAATGGGGACACTCGCCTGCCGTAATGTGTAAAATGGGGACACTCGCCTGCCTAATGTGTAAAATGGGGACACTCGCCTGCCTAATGTGTAAAATGGGGACACTGGCCTGCCGTAATGTGTAAAATGGGGACACTGGCCTGCCGTAATGTGTAAAATGGGGACACTGGCCTGCCGTAATGTGTAAAATGGGGACACTGGCCTGCCTTAATGTGTAAAATTTGGACACTCTCCTGCCGTCATGTGTAAAATGGGGACACTCGCCTGCCGTAATGTGTAAAATGGGGACACTCGCCAGCTGTCATGTGTAAAGTGGGGACACTGGCCTGCCGTCATGTGTAAAATGGGGACACTGGCCTGCCGTAATGTGTAAAATAGGGACACTGGCCTGCGGTAATGTGTAAAATTTGGACACTCTCCTGCCGTCATGTGTAAAATGACGGCAGGAGGGGCGCATTTTTTTTATGTAAATGGGGGGGGGGGGGGCGCATTTTTTTAATCTCGCACTGGGAGCCAAATTGGCTAGAAACAGCCCTGGGTATATTATGTGAGGGAGGTTGCTGGGTGCAGGGATGGGGTATATTGTGTGAGGGAGGTTGCTGGGTGCAGGGATGGGGTATATTGTGTGAGGGAGGTTGCTGGGTGCAGGGCTGGGGTATATTGTGTGAGGGAGGTTGCTGGGTGCATGTATGGGTGCATGAGGGAGGTTGCTAGGTGCAGGGCTGGGGTATAGGCGTGTGAGGGAGGGGGGTGGGGGGATGCCGCCGCCATCAGTCACTGCCTCACCAGTCACTGACCTCACTGCACGTCACTGCTGCATAGACCTCTCTCTTCACCCAATGCTGCTGCTATCAGACAGAATGCATGTCTCCCTTCACTGATTGCTGAAGTCTGACCTGTATGCTGAGTAGACATCAGCTAAGTTGCACAGTGCACACATACCCATACCTCCCAACATGACCCTCTCCAGGAGGGACAGAATGCTCTGCTCCTGGACTTCCCTCTTACTGTATGATTGCCGTCACCTGTTCTGAAACACCTTCCTATCCATTACCCTGTTCAAAACAGGTGCCGACAATCATAAATTAAGAGAAAAGACCAGAAGTAGAGTATTTTGTCCCTCCTGGAGAGGGTCATGTTGGGAGGTATGCATACGGGACACTGACCTCCGTTACAAGCTGCAGACAAGGAGATTGGAATTTCTGAGGGGAGAAGGAAGGTGAGGAGGGGGCTCCTCTTGCAGCTCAGTCAGGAGACATGAAGCGGCAGACACTGTTGAGACACAAGAGACTCCCAATCCCAGTAATGCTTTGCAACAGTCTGACCAGGCTGACACACACAGGGAGACCCGAGGAGAGAGGAGCAGGGGAGGAAGGCCAGCTCTGATTGGCTGGAACTCGGGAGAGCTCTCTCCTCCCTCTGCACAAGTGCTCAGCTCAATCCCGTCTATCATATCAGTCTCCTCACCCAGCGGTGACTCACTCTGCTGTGGGAGGGGCTAATGCAGATCTCCGGCACAGCAGCACATGGAAGGGAGCTGTATGTTGGGGGGGGGGGGGTTGTCGCCCCATTCACTTCCCCCCTAAATCTGCCACTGGGGCCTATTTATTATTACTCACATTTTTTTAACTATAGGTGCATACACACGATGCAATGTGTAACCCCTTCTAGTTACCTTCTACAGTTTCGACTAGGTCAGAGCGTCCACCCAAGCTATTTTTTCAAAGGCTGGCTTGGGTACGCCATGGTTACTCTCCATAGCTTAATGTGAAATCTTATGGGTTATCATAGTGTATACGTAATGAGCCTCTCACCCTGTCCACTGAATTGTTACTTGGTTAAGTGTACCTGTTCTATTTATCTCCTCAGACTCCAACTAGACCATCTCACCAGGACTCATGGTAGTAAGTCTTAATAACATAAGTAATATAAGTATTAATAACATACCAGATACTCTACACTATACAGATACCCTTGCATGCATTACAAAAAATTAAACCGGTTAGTGAAAAATAGGCCTGAACCAGTACTTGAGTCTGTAGTGTGACCCTTGTGGCTATAGCCAGTACTGTATAATTACTCAATCCTAATACATAAATTACGGTGGTGCACAGTTGGGGCCCATGAAGAAGGTCAGAAGAGTGGTTGCCTAAGTAGCGTGCGCTGAAGACCCCAGTACCTTAAGCGCAGTACCTGTCCGGGACCTCTCACAGGGCCAAGCCCCGTCTGATATTCTGAGCTTCCTTTGTATAGCGTCAACAGCAAAGTGGCGGCTCCAGGAGTTAGCGGTAGTCCTTTGTTCCTTTTATATATTCGGGGAACAGTGACCGTCCTAACTGAGAATTTGTAACACTTGCTGCTTTCCTAACTTGTGGGCTAGGAATATGCCGGCAATCTAAGCTCACCGCAGAAAGTTCTCCCTATCAGTAGTACCGACTTCTTCTATTTTAATTCAGTGACAGGAAAGGATTATTCCCACAGAGATCAGTGTAACCCTGATTTAGGGTTTAAACAACACTTATACTGAAGTAGTTATAATATGGTGACTAAAATGGAGTATAAGCATATATATTATTCATATAAAAGTTAATGGATGTTGTAATACTGTATGCATGTTTTGAGGTAAATAATACAGTTCACATATATGTAATTGTATGTACATTGATGTAAATGTAGTGGTGAATACAATTAAGGCTTATTTTATGGTTTCACAGTGTATCTAAAGGGTTAATGTCCTTGTGCTCCTAACTGTCAATCAGCTAGTGGGGTGATTGCCAGTGGGCGGGGCATCACCTCAGAGTGGATCATGTGACTACTAGAGAGTGGTGGAGAGGTGCTGTGAGTGTAGCTGAGGGAGAGACTGCATATCCCTTGGTGAGAGGACATCGTTTTTTGCTGCTCCGGCCGTCGCCCGCATTAGAGCTGAGCGGTATACATTGCGGCGGCCGGAGGGGGCTTAGTGTGTGTAGCCAGAACAGGGCTTCTTTACTGTAAAGGTGGTGACAGCAGCATTGAGACTCAGCACTGTTCATAGAACCCGGCATCAGCGCTAGTCAACTCACCCAGCAGTATTGGAAGGGCGCATCTATGACAGGGAGACAGAGAGGGTTCCTTCCTACCTATTACCGGCACAGACTCTGACAGCCACAACAAAGAAGCCAGGACCAGCAGCAGAGGCTCCATTCTGTGTGGCTGTAAGTGTAAGGGAGGAGTCGGGGGAGCATCCTGCAGCAGCACCACTAGATCATAGAAGTGTGAGTGTATAATCCAGCCATTTATATTACCCCTACACTAAGCACAGCAAGCCATAGGTGACTATGGTACATAGTCAATTTCATATTGGGACTAAGGACTCCAGGGCTAGGCCGCAATAATGGCTATTAAGCAGGAGGATAGTAATGGGTCACAGTAGTCAGAGTGACCTATAATTACAGTTCCATGTACGGCTTAATCATAGTGCTAAGGAGAAGGTAGAAAGCACTGGGTATATATATGTAACAGGAGGAGTGGAGTGAAACGTGAACTGTTTAACGCTTCATAAATAGTTTTAAAGCTCCCCCATATATCAGCATCACATCAGTCAAAGGAGAGCCAGAGACATTGTTCCACAGCGCTAAATAGAAAGTAACACCCTAAAGCTGCCACCTAATGTGTGTATTTATGCCCCTGAATTAGCAGAATTAGAGTCAAGGACATTAAAGGTAGCCATACTACAGTGACATTGGATGAATGTTAAAGCCTCTTAGCCACAAAGGATTAGAATATCATCCCGATTTTAATACAACTGTGTTATATGTATATTCGTGAACCCGTAAGAAGGACTGACACGTAAGAGACTATTAGTTTTAAAGTTAAAGGATTTGAGCTCGCTGTGACTATGATAAGAGAAACAATCTCTTGCAGATATATTTAATATAGACTCATCCTAAGAGACAACAATAATTTGAGGCATACAGGAATCGAAAAGCTATATATGCTCTGAAATATAGAAAGCATCAGCTACTTCAAATGGACACAAGGACGCAGCATAACAAAGGTTTATCATACCAGCTTCTTAGGAGTTTAGTTTAATACTGGACAACTACGGTAACATTTTTACTGAGGAAAGGATACAGATTCCTTGGTAATCAACGGTTGATGTTACTATCTATGAGCTAAATAGATACTTTCTGTTATCTGCCAAGGAGGAACTATAAGTAACCTTATAGGAGAAAGTAATCGCTACCATAAGTAGACTGAGCCAAACATCTTTCTCTTTAACTGAAGGGAGAACTGATAGTTGATACTAAAACATAGTGTCAGACATTCTGTATTAACTGCTGTTATATTTAGGAAGTTTATGGGCCCTTATAGTGCACTATCATATTAAGAGTACCCGGGTCACTCTAACACCTAAGGGTGTCTTGAAAAGAAAAAGGATTTGTTGTATTGCATGCAGGTACTGTGTATAGGCCTAATTGACAGGGGGTTAACATGGATTAATGACTTAAAGGGGAATGTGTAATTGATGAAATGTTAATGTATACTTAATCCATTTGGTACTGGTCATTAAAGTGTTATACTTGCCATGTGTGTCTGGTCCGTCTGGAAGTTGATCTGAAGATCCTGGAAGAAAGAGACAGGTATATTAAATAAAATATCTATGATATAAGGGAATCATCCCCTAAGGATAGAGATCAGGCTTACTCAAGCAAGCCTTAACGGTAGTTAAATACTACACATAGCTTGAGTGGAGGCACAACTATTAGGTAACCATCCCTTAATAGAATACATAGACAGCTCTTGTTCAAGGTATTGAGGGTAGGGTTACAATTGGAGGCACCGCGTGAGATAGAAGTTACACTCAGGCCCTGTTACACCACAAGTGTCAGCTGCCATTAATTATTATTGATAAAGTCCTCACATCCCTAAAAATAAAATACAAATATGGGAAAGAAGCAAAGGAACAGGGAGAAGATTGGACATAAAGCCATTGCTGTATCAGTTGGGAGAGTTGAAGCCAATAGAGAATGTAAAAGTATGGACAAACAAGAGTACCATAAGGGACCAGGCTTAAAGGAAGAGGTGACATGCAAGCTTGTGGAAACTTTTGTAAATAACCTAGGTGTCAAAAATGAAAAAATATTAGATGTCCCTGTAGAGTTGGAGAAGAGAAAGAAAAATTCAAAGGACAAGAAAGTCAGACTTGATCCCCACCTAAAGGATAGTGAGGGAGGTGTTAGTGACAACCTTGCTCATACTTTGGTTGCTAACATTGATTATGGAATGATAGGAGATAAGAATGTTCTACCACTGAAAGAGAGAGTTCCAGGGGAAGTGAAGATAGATGTAGGTATACAGAAATTAGAAACTGTGCTAAAGCAAATAGCTGAGGATTATAAGAAACATGGACAATTAGTATTAGCTCTGCCAAAAGATCAACAGAAGGACCTGCTTTCCCTGTTTCCAACTTCCATTGAGGAACCAACAAGAAGAGATAGCCCAGTGGATCTACAGACCCCGTTAGAGGTGATAAGACATATAGCACTGGACAGGTCTAAACATATTTATCAGTTGTTGGAGGTTCTAGATGAAACCCGATGGAAGCTAAAAGAAGAACAGATGTTTAATAGAGATGAGCGGGTTCGGTTTCTCTGAATCCGAACCCGCACGAACTTCATGTTTTTTTTCACGGGTCCGAGCGACTCGGATCTTCCCGCCTTGCTCGGTTAACCCGAGCGCGCCCGAACTTCATCATGACGCTGTCGGATTCTCGCGAGACTCGGATTCTATATAAGGACTCGAGCCGCGCGTCGCCGCCATTTTCACACGTGCATTGAGATTGATAGGGAGAGGACGTGGCTGGCGTCCTCTCCATTTAGATTAGGAGAGAGAGAGAGAGATTGACCTGAGGCTGATACTGTAGAAGAGAGTGCAGAGTTTAGTGACTGACCACAGTGACCACCAGCAGTGCAGTTGTTTTATTTAATATATCCGTTCTCTGCCTGAAAAAAACGGTACACACAGTGACTCAGTCACATACCATATCTGTGTGCACTGCTCAGCCCAGTGTGCTGCATGCCTGCATCATCTATGTATATATTATATATCTGACTGTGCTCAGCTCACACAGCTTATAATTGTGGGGGAGACTGGGGAGCACTGCAGTGCCAGTTATAGGTTATAGCAGGAGCCAGGAGTACAAGACAGTCACATACCATATCTGTGTGCACTGCTCAGCCCAGTGTGCTGCATCATCTATGTATATATTATATATCTGACTGTGCTCAGCTCACACAGCTTATAATTGTGGGGGAGACTGGGGAGCACTGCAGTGCCAGTTATAGGTTATAGCAGGAGCCAGGAGTACATATTATATTAAAATTAAACAGTGCACACTTTTGCTGCAGGAGTGCCACTGCCAGTGTGACTGACCAGTGACCTGACCACACTGACCACCAGTATAGTTAGTAGTATACTATATTGTGATTGCCTGAAAAAGTTAAACACTCGTCGTGTGACTTCACTTGTGTGGTGTTTTTTTTTTTATTCTATAAAAAACTCATTCTGCTGACAGACAGTGTCCAGCAGGTCCGTCATTATATAATATATATACCTGTCCGGCTGCAGTAGTGATATATATATATTTTTTATATCATTATTTATCATCCAGTCGCAGCAGACACAGTACGGTAGTTCACGGCTGTAGCTACCTCTGTGTCGGCACTCGGCAGTCCATCCATAATTGTATACCACCTACCCGTGGTTTTTTTTTCTTTCTTCTTTATACATACATACTACTACATCTCTTTATCAACCAGTCTATATTAGCAGCAGACACAGTACAGTACGGTAGTTCACGGCTGTGGCTACCTCTGTGTCGGCACTCGGCAGTCCGTCCATAATTGTATACCACCTAACCGTGGTTTTTTTTTCTTTCTTCTTTATACATACATACTACGACATCTCTTTATCAACCAGTCTATATTAGCAGCAGACACAGTACAGTACGGTAGTTCACGGCTGTGGCTACCTCTGTGTCGGCACTCGGCAGTCCGTCCATAATTGTATACCACCTAACCGTGGTTTTTTTTTCTTTCTTCTTCATACATACATACTACGACATCTCTTTATCAACCAGTCTATATTAGCAGCAGACACAGTACAGTACGGTAGTTCACGGCTGTGGCTACCTCTGTGTCGGCACTCGGCAGTCCGTCCATAATTGTATACCACCTAACCGTGGTTTTTTTTTCTTTCTTCTTTATACATACATACTACGACATCTCTTTATCAACCAGTCTATATTAGCAGCAGACACAGTACAGTACGGTAGTTCACGGCTGTGGCTACCTCTGTGTCGGCACTCGGCAGTCCGTCCATAATTGTATACCACCTACCCGTGGTTTTTTTTTCTTTCTTCTTTATACATACATACTACGACATCTCTTTATCAACCAGTCTATATTAGCAGCAGACACAGTACAGTACGGTAGTTCACGGCTGTGGCTACCTCTGTGTCGGCACTCGGCAGTCCGTCCATAATTGTATACCACCTACCCATGGTTTTTTTTTCTTTCTTCTTCATACATACATACTACGACATCTCTTTATCAACCAGTCTATATTAGCAGCAGACACAGTACAGTACGGTAGTTCACGGCTGTGGCTACCTCTGTGTCGGCACTCGGCAGTCCGTCCATAATTGTATACCACCTAACCGTGGTTTTTTTTTCTCTTTCTTCTTCATACATACATACTACGACATCTCTTTATCAACCAGTCTATATTAGCAGCAGACACAGTACAGTACGGTAGTTCACGGCTGTGGCTACCTCTGTGTCGGCACTCGGCAGTCCGTCCATAATTGTATACTAGTATCCATCCATCTCCATTGTTTACCTGAGGTGCCTTTTAGTTGTGCCTATTAAAATATGGAGAACAAAAATGTTGAGGTTCCAAAATTAGGGAAAGATCAAGATCCACTTCCACCTCGTGCTGAAGCTGCTGCCACTAGTCATGGCCGAGACGATGAAATGCCAGCAACGTCGTCTGCCAAGGCCGATGCCCAATGTCATAGTACAGAGCATGTAAAATCCAAAACACCAAATATCAGTAAAAAAAGGACTCCAAAACCTAAAATAAAATTGTCGGAGGAGAAGCGTAAACTTGCCAATATGCCATTTACCACACGGAGTGGCAAGGAACGGCTGAGGCCCTGGCCTATGTTCATGGCTAGTGGTTCAGCTTCACATGAGGATGGAAGCACTCAGCCTCTCGCTAGAAAAATGAAAAGACTCAAGCTGGCAAAAGCACAGCAAAGAACTGTGCATTCTTCGAAATCCCAAATCCACAAGGAGAGTCCAATTGTGTCGGTTGCGATGCCTGACCTTCCCAACACTGGACGTGAAGAGCATGCGCCTTCCACCATTTGCACGCCCCCTGCAAGTGCTGGAAGGAGCACCCGCAGTCCAGTTCCTGATAGTCAGATTGAAGATGTCAGTGTTGAAGTACACCAGGATGAGGAGGATATGGGTGTTGCTGGCGCTGGGGAGGAAATTGACCAGGAGGATTCTGATGGTGAGGTGGTTTGTTTAAGTCAGGCACCCGGGGAGACACCTGTTGTCGGTGGGAGGAATATGGCCGTTGACATGCCAGGTGAAAATACCAAAAAAATCAGCTCTTCGGTGTGGAGGTATTTCAACAGAAATGCGGACAACAGGTGTCAAGCCGTGTGTTCCCTTTGTCAAGCTGTAATAAGTAGGGGTAAGGACGTTAACCACCTCGGAACATCCTCCCTTATACGTCACCTGCAGCGCATTCATAATAAGACAGTGACAAGTTCAAAAACTTTGGGTGACAGCGGAAGCAGTCCACTGACCAGTAAATCCCTTCCTCTTGTAACCAAGCTCACGCAAACCACCCCACCAACTCCCTCAGTGTCAATTTCCTCCTTCCCCAGGAATGCCAATAGTCCTGCAGGCCATGTCACTGGCAATTCTGACGATTCCTCTCCTGCCTGGGATTCCTCCGATGCATCCTTGCGTGTAACGCCTACTGCTGCTGGCGCTGCTGTTGTTGCTGCTGGGAGTCGATGGTCATCCCAGAGGGGAAGTCGTAAGCCCACTTGTATTACTTCCAGTAAGCAATTGACTGTTCAACAGTCCTTTGCGAGGAAGATGAAATATCACAGCAGTCATCCTGCTGCAAAGCGGATAACTGAGGCCTTGACAACTATGTTGGTGTTAGACGTGCGTCCGGTATCCGCCGTTAGTTCACAGGGAACTAGACAATTTATTGAGGCAGTGTGCCCCCGTTACCAAATACCATCTAGGTTCCACTTCTCTAGGCAGGCGATACCGAGAATGTACACGGACGTCAGAAAAAGACTCACCAGTGTCCTAAAAAATGCAGTTGTACCCAATGTCCACTTAACCATGGACATGTGGACAAGTGGAGCAGGGCAGGGTCAGGACTATATGACTGTGACAGCCCACTGGGTAGATGTATGGACTCCCGCCGCAAGAACAGCAGCGGCGGCACCAGTAGCAGCATCTCGCAAACGCCAACTCTTTCCTAGGCAGGCTACGCTTTGTATCACCGGTTTCCAGAATACGCACACAGCTGAAAACCTCTTACGGCAACTGAGGAAGATCATCGCGGAATGGCTTACCCCAATTGGACTCTCCTGTGGATTTGTGGCATCGGACAACGCCAGCAATATTGTGTGTGCATTAAATATGGGCAAATTCCAGCACGTCCCATGTTTTGCACATACCTTGAATTTGGTGGTGCAGAATTATTTAAAAAACGACAGGGGCGTACAAGAGATGCTGTCGGTGGCCAGAAAAATTGCGGGACACTTTCGGCGTACAGGCACCACGTACAGAAGACTGGAGCACCACCAAAAACATTCCTGAACCTGCCCTGCCATCATCTGAAGCAAGAAGTGGTAACGAGGTGGAATTCAACCCTCTATATGCTTCAGAGGTTGGAGGAGCAGCAAAAGGCCATTCAAGCCTATACAATTGAGCACGATATAGGAGGTGGAATGCACCTGTCTCAAGCGCAGTGGAGAATGATTTCAACGTTGTGCAAGGTTCTGATGCCCTTTGAACTTGCCACACGTGAAGTCAGTTCAGACACTGCCAGCCTGAGTCAGGTCATTCCCCTCATCAGGCTTTTGCAGAAGAAGCTGGAGACATTGAAGGAGGAGCTAACACGGAGCGATTCCGCTAGGCATGTGGGACTTGTGGATGGAGCCCTTAATTCGCTTAACAAGGATTCACGGGTGGTCAATCTGTTGAAATCAGAGCACTACATTTTGGCCACCGTGCTCGATCCTAGATTTAAAGCCTACCTTGGATCTCTCTTTCCGGCAGACACAAGTCTGCTGGGGTTGAAAGACCTGCTGGTGAGAAAATTGTCAAGTCAAGCGGAACGCGACCTGTCAACATCTCCTCCTTCACATTCTCCCGCAACTGGGGGTGCGAGGAAAAGGCTCAGAATTCCGAGCCCACCCGCTGGCGGTGATGCAGGGCAGTCTGGAGCGACTGCTGATGCTGACATCTGGTCCGGACTGAAGGACCTGACAACGATTACGGACATGTCGTCTACTGTCACTGCATATGATTCTTTCACCATTGAAAGAATGGTGGAGGATTATATGAGTGACCGCATCCAAGTAGGCACGTCACACAGTCCATACTTATACTGGCAGGAAAAAGAGGCAATTTGGAGGCCATTGCACAAACTGGCTTTATTCTACCTAAGTTGCCCTCCCACAAGTGTGTACTCCGAAAGAGTGTTTAGTGCCGCCGCTCACCTTGTCAGCAATCGGCGTACGAGGTTACATCCAGAAAATGTGGAGAAGATGATGTTCATTAAAATGAATTATAATCAATTCCTCCGCGGAGACATTGACCAGCAGCAATTGCCTCCACAAAGTACACAGGGAGCTGAGATGGTGGATTCCAGTGGGGACGAATTGATAATCTGTGAGGAGGGGGATGTACACGGTGATATATCGGAGGGTGATGATGAGGTGGACATCTTGCCTCTGTAGAGCGGTTTGTGCAAGGAGAGATTAATTGCTTCTTTTTTGGGGGGGGTCCAAACCAACCCGTCATATCAGTCACAGTCGTGTGGCAGACCCTGTCACTGAAATGATGGGTTGGTTAAAGTGTGCATGTCCTGTTTTGTTTATACAACATAAGGGTGGGTGAGAGGGCCCAAGGACAATTCCATCTTGCACCTCTTTTTTCTTTTATTTTTCTTTGCGTCATGTGCTGTTTGGGGAGGGTTTTTTGGAAGGGACATCCTGCGTGACACTGCAGTGCCACTCCTAAATGGGCCCGGTGTTTGTGTCGGCCACTAGGGTCGCTAATCTTACTCACACAGTCAGCTACCTCATTGCGCCTCTTTTTTTCTTTGCGTCATGTGCTGATTGGGGAGGGTTTTTTGGAAGGGACATCCTGCGTGACACTGCAGTGCCACTCCTAAATGGGCCCGGTGTTTGTGTCGGCCACTAGGGTCGCTAATCTTACTCACACAGTCAGCTACCTCATTGCGCCTCTTTTTTTCTTTGCGTCATGTGCTGATTGGGGAGGGTTTTTTGGAAGGGACATCCTGCGTGACACTGCAGTGCCACTCCTAAATGGGCCCGGTGTTTGTGTCGGCCACTAGGGTCGCTAATCTTACTCACACAGTCAGCTACCTCATTGCGCCTCTTTTTTTCTTTGCGTCATGTGCTGATTGGGGAGGGTTTTTTGGAAGGGACATCCTGCGTGACACTGCAGTGCCACTCCTAAATGGGCCCGGTGTTTGTGTCGGCCACTAGGGTCGCTAATCTTACTCACACAGTCAGCTACCTCATTGCGCCTCTTTTTTTCTTTGCGTCATGTGCTGATTGGGGAGGGTTTTTTGGAAGGGACATCCTGCGTGACACTGCAGTGCCACTCCTAAATGGGCCCGGTGTTTGTGTCGGCCACTAGGGTCGCTTATCTTACTCACACAGTCAGCTACCTCATTGCGCCTCTTTTTTTCTTTGCGTCATGTGCTGATTGGGGAGGGTTTTTTGGAAGGGACATCCTGCGTGACACTGCAGTGCCACTCCTAGATGGGCCAGGTGTTTGTGTCGGCCACTAGTGTCGCTTAGCTTAGTCATCCAGCGACCTTGGTGCAAATTTTAGGACTAAAAATAATATTGTGAGGTGTGAGGTATTCAGAATAGACTGAAAATGAGTGGAAATTATGGTTTTTGAGGTTAATAATAATATGGGATCAAAATGACCCCCAAATTCTATGATTTAAGCTGTTTTTTAGTGTTTTTTTAAAAAAAACACCCGAATCCAAAACACACCCGAATCCGACAAAAAAAATTCGGTGAGGTTTTGCCAAAACGCGGTCGAACCCAAAACACGGCCGCGGAACCGAACCCAAAACCAAAACACAAAACCCGAAAAATTTCAGGCGCTCATCTCTAATGTTTAACACCAAAATTGATGAGAGGAACAAAGAGCTTGAAAGAGAACTTTGGTTTATACAGAGAGAGATGGAAACCATGGCATCTGATGAAAGACAAACCAGAGTGGATCAGGAGCAACAAAAGTTGATAATGTACCAGCAGCAGGAAGACAATATTCATTCTCTGGAATCAAAAATAACTGAGTTGTCTGAATTATTGGAAGTGGGTAAAGAAACTGAAAAGGAGGATCATATTCGTCTGAATGAAATGAAAGAAAGACTGTCTCAGCTAGAATCTGAGAATAAAATACTCAAGGATGCCAACTTCCTAAACAACTGTCCTGAAGACCGTATCCATGAATTTTCTATGCGTTCGGATACTAAGGACATAGCATTACAGACTGAGGTAGTGGATGGTATATTGCTGAGACAATCTTCTATGAATAAAGTTGATAGTAAAGGGACACAGTATATGTCTCTTAAAATGACTGGTACAGTAATATGGTTCCATGTGAAGAAAGGCTATGGCTTCATTAAAAGGCATGACACCGGAGAAGACATATTTGTACATTGGACATCCATAACGAAGAATAACCCCCTAAAACTGTTGTACAGTGTAGGAGATGGAGAGAAAGTAGAATTTGAAGTGTTGGAAGGGGAAAAGGGTGTACATGCAGCAAATGTGACTGGCATAGGTGGAGTACCAGTGAAAGGGAGTCGATTTGCTCCAAACCGACGAGGATCATACAGTTATTGCTATCAACCACGAGAAAAAGCGGTTGATGAAGGAAGTGCATATTCAGAACAAAGGCAAGGGAGAGATCCAGCTCCATGTCATCCTTCTACAACCTTACATTACCGACCTCTCTCGAGATTCAATGGTAGAGTAAATCAGTACCAGGATCAAGAAACGGAAAATTCAGATGCTAAAGACTTGATAACTTTAGAAGCTTCGTCAGAGAAAGAAACTAGTCTCAGTGACAATTGTAGTGAGGTACATGATAACTTTACCCTAGCACAATCTCTTAAATCTTCCATCCGAAGTCCAGTACTAAAAGAAGTCAATAAATCAGGTGTAGAAGAGCAAGGGAAACCAGCACGATCAGAGAACACTATCCCTGGGAGGCATGAAGGCTATGTAGTTCCATCCCTCCCTATTTGGCCAACAGTTAAAATGGTTGAGATGAGGTGGCTTGCTAATGGATGTGAATGAATATATACTTTTTTAGCATAGTGAGTAAGGTAGATGGTGCATTGGCACCTAAAGATGTTAAACAGTGACAATGCACCAGGGGGAGAAATGTAACCCTGATTTAGGGTTTAAACAACACTTATACTGAGGTAGTTATAATATGGTGACTAAAATGGAGTATAAGCATATATATTATTCATATAAAAGTTAATGGATGTTGTAATACTGTATGCATGTTTTGAGGTAAATAATACAGTTCACATATATGTAATTGTATGTACATTGATGTAAATGTAGTGGTGAATACAATTAAGGCTTATTTTATGGTTTCACAGTGTATCTAAAGGGTTAATGTCCTTGTGCTCCTAACTGTCAATCAGCTAGTGGGGTGATTGCCAGTGGGCGGGGCATCACCTCAGAGTGGATCATGTGACTACTAGAGAGGGGTGGAGAGGTGCTGTGAGTGTAGCTGAGGGAGAGACTGCATATCCCTTGGTGAGAGGACATCGTTTTTTGCTGCTCCGGCCGTCGCCCGCATTAGAGCTGAGCGGTATACATTGCGGCGGCCGGAGGGGGCTTAGTGTGTGTAGCCAGAACAGGGCTTCTTTACTGTAAAGGGGGTGACAGCAGCATTGAGACTCAGCACTGTTCATAGAACCCGGCATCAGCGCTAGTCAACTCACCCAGCAGTATTGGAAGGGCGCATCTATGACAGGGAGACAGAGAGGGTTCCTTCCTACCTATTACCGGCACAGACTCTGACAGCCACAACAAAGAAGCCAGGACCAGCAGCAGAGGCTCCATTCTGTGTGGCTGTAAGTGTAAGGGAGGAGTCGGGGGAGCATCCTGCAGCAGCACCACTAGATCATAGAAGTGTGAGTGTATAATCCAGCCATTTATATTACCCCTACACTAAGCACAGCAAGCCATAGGTGACTATGGTACATAGTCAATTTCATATTGGGACTAAGGACTCCAGGGCTAGGCCGCAATAATGGCTATTAAGCAGGAGGATAGTAATGGGTCACAGTAGTCAGAGTGACCATTAATTACAGTTCCATGTACGGCTTAATCATAGTACTAAGGAGAAGGTAGAAAGCACTGGGTATATATATGTAACAGGAGGAGTGGAGTGAAACTTGAACTGTTTAACGCTTCATAAATAGTTTTAAAGCTCCCCCATATATCAGCATCACATCAGTCAAAGGAGAGCCAGAGACATTGTTCCACAGCGCTAAATAGAAAGTAACACCCTAAAGCTGCCACCTAATGTGTGTATTTATGCCCCTGAATTAGCAGAATTAGAGTCAAGGACATTAAAGGTAGCCATACTACAGTGACATTGGATGAATGTTAAAGCCTCTTAGCCACAAAGGATTAGAATATCATCCCGATTCAAGGACTAGCTTGTGGCACTTTAATACAACTGTGTTATATGTATATTCGTGAACCCGTAAGAAGGACTGACACGTAAGAGACTATTAGTTTTAAAGTTAAAGGATTTGAGCTCGCTGTGACTATGATAAGAGAAACAATCTCTTGCAGATATATTTAATATAGACTCATCCTAAGAGACAACAATAATTTGAGGCATACAGGAATCGAAAAGCTATATATGCTCTGAAATATAGAAAGCATCAGCTACTTCAAATGGACACAAGGACGCAGCATAACAAAGGTTTATCATACCAGCTTCTTAGGAGTTTAGTTTAATACTGGACAACTACGGTAACATTTTTACTGAGGAAAGGATACAGATTCCTTGGTAATCAACGGTTGATGTTACTATCTATGAGCTAAATAGATACTTTCTGTTATCTGCCAAGGAGGAACTATAAGTAACCTTATAGGAGAAAGTAATCGCTACCATAAGTAGACTGAGCCAAACATCTTTCTCTTTAACTGAAGGGAGAACTGATAGTTGATACTAAAACATAGTGTCAGACATTCTGTATTAACTGCTGTTATATTTAGGAAGTTTATGGGCCCTTATAGTGCACTATCATATTAAGAGTACCCGGGTCACTCTAACACCTAAGGGTGTCTTGAAAAGAAAAAGGATTTGTTGTATTGCATGCAGGTACTGTGTATAGGCCTAATTAACAGGGGGTTAACATGGATTAATGACTTAAAGGGGAATGTGTAATTGATGAAATGTTAATGTATACTTAATCCATTTGGTACTGGTCATTAAAGTGTTATACTTGCCATGTGTGTCTGGTCCGTCTGGAAGTTGATCTGAAGATCCTGGAAGAAAGAGACAGGTATATTAAATAAAATATCTATGATATAAGGGAATCATCCCCTAAGGATAGAGATCAGGCTTACTCAAGCAAGCCTTAACGGTAGTTAAATACTACACATAGCTTGAGTGGAGGCACAACTATTAGGTAACCATCCCTTAATAGAATACATAGACAGCTCTTGTTCAAGTTATTGAGGGTAGGGTTACATCAGTCTGTGCTTAACCTACTCCAAAGAGCAAACTGCCCCCTTCCCACAGTACCGTGACTGTCTCCCTGGTTATATAGGTACTATACAAGTAGGTTCACCTGCCCCAGAGTCCCTATTCCAATTCTCTCTCACTCGTTTGCTTTGGAGAGGCCACAGCCAACTGTAACTTACATGAGTCTTTTCTCAGATAGTATAATGTAGATATCGCTCTTCAGGAAATCAACAAGTCACTTTAATGCTGCCATTACCTGACTGAGCCTGTTGGTATTAATTGTCCTCCCATTAGCAGTTATATATATATGCATATATGGTGTACAAATATAACACACAGTGCATGAAGTAATTATCATATTCACAGCTTGTATCATCTATCTCTCTTTGGGGCAATATCAGAGTCATAAAGCCCAGATTCATACAGTCTATTCTGAGTATGCAGTCTATTTCCCTATATAGAAGGGTTTACTTGAAGAAGTTTTGCCTCAGGGCATCAGTCTTCGGTGAGCTAAGTAAATATCCCTAGCTGCACAACTCTGACCTGCAATCAGCTGCTCCCTAGTGTTAACTCCAATCCAGCCACTCCTAGTTGTGAGGGTACTTCCCCGACTCCTCCCGGGGCTCTGCCTCAATTAGCCCTTATAGGCTCACAGGAGACCGTTACCGCTCCCCAAGCCAGACTGGCGATGGAGACTCAGGCTCCCGAAGGATGACGCAGCTAATGGGTCCTGCAACTTACCGGTGCACGGCCGAGGTTAGTCTTGCGGGTGTAGTGTACAGTGCCACTACCGCTGCCCCTGCCGGGGAACGATGCAGCTTCTCCCCACCACCGCACTAAGGAGCAAATGTATTAAGCATGGAGAAGTGTTAAAGCAGTGATACATCAGCGATAAATGCAAGGGGATAATGCACAAGACAATCAGATCCAATATGTAAATTGACAGTTATGAGCTGATTGGCTGGTGCGCTATCACCTTGCACTTATCACTGCTTTATCACTTCTTTATGCCTTCTCCAGACTTAATACATCTGCCACTATCTCCAGTACAGGGCTATCTGTGCTGCCCACTCTCTCCTCCAGCTCCGTGGCTATCTTTTTCTGTGTGGGATGTATTAACATACATCGCCTTCCCTCGCCGCCCATCGCAGCGATGCTAATCGCATATGTACTAACATATTTGATTAACATCGCAATGCGGTGACGGAGGCCCCCCGCAATACCTGTGAGGTGGTGTGCGGGGGGGGGGGGGGGTCTCCGTCACCTCCCTGGGTTCTCCCTCTCCTCCCTGTACGGCATGCAGGCAGCAGGCTGTCTTGGGCACTTCCTCCTCCTCCCTGCAGCCGGAAGGACCTCAGGCTGTGTTGCTAGGGGGAGGAGTTTAGCTTCCGGGACCAGGGCTGCCTTAACGAAGGTATGCCGGGGAGAGGGGGGTCGGCGTCAGCGGCGGGTTGCAGCGGCTGTTGGTAAGAAGCACATAGGCTTCTATAGGGTATCGCCATCTTTTGATATACCGGCGGCTGGGGGTTAGTACATATGATAATGCGGCAAAACACCCGAAAACGCATAGTTCATCCTGTTGCTCGCCTCTCACACCCCCGGGTCACCTGATCCCCCTCGCGGCCACCTAGCTCCCTCGTTCCTAAGCGCGAGGGAGACCTGGAAGTTTCCCTCATAGGATTATACAACAAAATCACTCATGTGCACCTTGAATAGAGGTTAATAAAAATAACATGGGTGATATACAACAAACATTAATTTCACATACTGGTAGACAGCAATGAATATGTATGGGCTGCAGTAATGAGAAGTTACTGAAATATTTAATTTATGAACAGTCCCCGTGTACAGTATATTAGAAAACAACAGGGCACTACAGATGTACTATGCTTGCGAATTTGATTATTTAGTAAGGAAAGTTAGTCACTAACGCACCGTGTGTACACAGATTGAGTTACCAATGCGCGCTCCCGTGGGGTCGGTATAACAAAAAAAAATAGACTGTGCAGGCAAGGCAATTTTGACTATCTAGTACAAAGTATAGTATAGTCAAAATCGCACATAGCCAATATCTCAAGTAAAGATAGTCAAAATCGGAGATCCTCAATATGTCACCGCAGTGTCGGACTGGGGCATGTAGGGCACACCGGGGGAATGCATTGGTAGGGGCCCATGTTAGGGGTGTGGCCAGTCTGCCGAGGGGGTGTGGCCTGCTACCTCATTGGTTTGACTAACCATTAGAGAGTGCAACGTCTGGGCCCCTTCATAAATATATACAGTAAATTCAGCTGCTGCATGCATGATAATGTACCAGATTAATAACAGTAATGCACTGTGGAAAATACACCATAGTCCAGTATAAGATAACATATGTATAATGTATAATTCAAGTGCACAGTCTGGAACCTGATCCTTGGAGCAGAAGGTGGGCCCCCAGGTAGTAGGGCCCACCGGTGGTTTCCCCTGTACCCCTGTGGGCCAGTCCAAGCCTGTGTCACCGTGTGTATGCACCTTATGATCGCTTGTCGTTCCTTTTCATAGCAATGGGAAATTATTTTACAGATCTATATACCATTAAAGCAGTGCCAGGGCACAAAATCTCATAAAAGGCTGCCCTCCGACAGTGGCGGATCTAGGGGGAGGGCATTCGGGCCCGTGGCCACTCTCCCTGTCGTTTCTCAATTTATTTATTTTACGGAGAGCAGCAGCACTGCACTGTCAGATTTCATAGATCCAGTAGGCACTAGTAACCGTTGTGGCTCTAACAACCATGCAGACTCTAGGGAAGGGGCCACCCATAACTAGAGTTGTACGGCTACAAGCATATCATGTCTCCTTTTATGTTCTGAATGCTTTTTTCCTCCTTTTTAATGGTAATTTTAGTATTTTGAAACTGCAACACAAAGTGATTTATAATAAATTTACTCTTAATATGTGTTTTTTTGTGGACTAAAAATAGTTCTGCATCTTTTAAAACAAGAAACACGCCTAAAAATGTACCGTGTCCATCCATTTATTTAATTTCCTTACTCTCGTTGTATAGAACTAAGCACAAAGGTGTGCCTATGGCCTAATTCAGCATGGATTGCTAATTAGAGAAATCCCAAATGTATTGATTATCGATCAACCTCGCATGTTGACACGTATGTATTGCGCATACGTGTTGGACAATAGTGACAGAAAATGCATACAGATCATAAACGGAATGCAGCTGCTGTTTGACTGACAGGACTGACAGGAAGCCAGCGTTTCTGGGCAGAAACCTGATGTGTCAGAAAAAACGCAGGTGTGCCCAGGCATTTTTGGGGAGGGTCTCTGACGTCAGCGCAGACCACTTCCAGGCCATCTCAGTCGCAGATTAGTTGCAGCCTTAGACCTACTTACATTTGCTCAGAGGGTAAAGACTCTTCGATGTTCCGGGATTTGCGTATGCATCTGCGAGTGGATAGCGATCTGCGATGCATTCGCAAATTTGCAGGGGGCATTTTTTCTTTCTGTCAAAGAAGTCAATTAACGATCCATGCTGAATTAGGCCCTTAAAACGCAACTTTGCCCTATGGGCCCGATTCAGGTTGGGACGCATCTGAGATGGGTTCACACCTTCACAAGGGGGCGCTGTAGTGTGGACGCACAGGATCCGCACTGACATTTTCTTGATCGGAGCAGGTGCGTATGACATCATGCAGCCATCCTGAAAATGCTGCCAACCCACCCTCGTTTTGCCCGTGACACCCCGCAATGCCCTGCCGCCGGCCCCTGCTTACCCACGCCGTGAACACCTTTGCTTGTCAGCCAGACAGAGGCATTTGCAGCCAATGCGATCAAATCACATTGGCCGCTAGCGCATATTCAGGACGGGACCTACGCGTGCGCATTGACACCGGGAATGGGGTTATTGCGGCAGCATCGTTTAGTGATGCGACCTGAATAACCCCCTGTGTCTCTTACTGTTCTTGCTCATCCTCACATGCAACCACCTTGCTACACAAACTACAATAATACGCTGTTGGCAAACTGCAGAATTGGCAGAAGTTTAGGCAAGCATTTTGCAATGTGCCTTTGCCATGTAAGTTTTGTATTTCAAGATTGCATCAGTCACTTGAAGATATGTATTTATACTATTACGTAGGGTTTAAACAAATAAATAAATAAATCTGTGAAACAGGACAGGAAGATATTTTTGGGAATCTATTTGCTCCAAAGCAGAGACCAGAACAGATTGTTAAATCCTAGGGAAAGAGCAGTAAACAAGTTTGTAGCTGAACGAAAACATATTGAGAAGAGGTATGGGACTCAAGGTCGACACCAATAAGGTCGACACCACTTAGGCTGACACCAATTGGTCGACACACCTTAGGTCGACATCTGAAATAGGTTGAAATTGACAGAAGGTCGACATGAACAAGGTTCACCTGGAAAAAGGTTCACATGAGTTTTTTATGGGGTTTTTTGTGGTGTAGTTTTCTCTTCGCTCGCCATGCTTCGGGCAAGGTGCCTCGCTCCGTAACCGCTGCGCTTGGCACAGGTTACCGTTCCCAAATGTAGTCCACGTGGATTGTAAAGTATGAAAAAGTCCCCCCAAAAAAATAAATTGAAAAACTCATGTTGACCTTTTTGCATGTTGACCTTTTGCCCATGTTGACCTACTTCAGGTGTCGACCTAAGGTGTGGCGACCAATTGGTGTTGACCTAAGTGGTGTCGACCTTTTGGGTGTCGACCTGGAGTCTGGATACCATTAAGAAGCTCAGCACAGAATAAGCAAAACATTTAGTAAAAGCCACAAGAGGGCAAATGTAAGCCACAAATCAGACCTTACACTTTAATGAAAAATAATTAAAGAATCACCAAGCATGCATCCCTAAATAACTGAGAGAATAAGCATGTTTTATTCCAGCACTGGACAATGTACTAGACAATAAGTACAACATAGAGATGTGCTTAATGTTTAATAGAAAATATTTTGTGTGCAGGACGATTCTGCAGTATGTTAAGAATTTCACTTCCTCTATTTCTCTGCAAATGTGGTTTACAATGTATTCAAAGAAAGCAATTTACTTTCCCCAACACTGTTCCCTCCTACTGTAAGTTATGCAGTAGTAGTAATAATAGTATTGACAGTAGTAGTGTGATGCCTCACAGTGAATTACCCCAGGATGTTCAATAAATAAGTGTTTATTTAGTGTTTATTTAATAGAATGGTAACCCCAGTGTTATAGCCCCTGAACTGTACATTGCCGCGGTATGGGAACAGGGCAAAGCGGGCTGGCACGTGGGGGCTACTGCGGCAGCACCTTCCGCGTGTCCGCTCTGAGTGGCTCGTGTCCCCGGCGGGAAAGATCCGGGGAACTAGGAGAGAACAGTTAAAAACAGGAGGCGCTGGCGGCGGCGGTTAGAACCGCTGAGGAGAGAGAAGCAGGAGCTGAAGTGCGCAGTGGAGGAGAGGATCGAGTACCTGGCTTCAGTGATCGGCGGCCGGTGATCTCTGATTCCCTTCGTCTACCCCTTGGATAAAGCTGTGCCCGGCCGCTGTAGTCAGGAACCAGCGGGGAAGCTGCGGCGGCGGCTCGCAGGACGGAGGTACAGAGGTCCGGTGACGTGCGGGAGGCGGCCACAGACAGAGACTGGGAGGCGGCAGCACTCAGGATCAACGCCCCCAGGACAGAGACAGGTTAGAGGGAGGAGTGGTGGCCGCTAAGTGACGCCCAGGTCAGAGGAGCAAATGAAAGCAAGAAATTAATGAGACTCTGCAGGAGAGGTAGGATTGTATCGTCACAGCCCACACACTGAGTCAGTCAGCAGCCTAATACCTCGCAGTTACTAAGTGACAGCACATTGAATTAAACAGTTAAACAGCTTCTTAATATCTCTCAGCTGCCTAAGTACAGTACACTGACTCAGCCACTCACATAACACCTCTCCGTTATTAAGAGACAGCACACGGAGTCAAACAGCTTCTTACTATCTCTCAGCTGCTTCAGTATAATTAACTATCTCTCAGCTGCTTAAGTATGACTCAGCTAATCTAATAACCCCTCTCAGCTAATAAGTGTGACACCCAACCTTGCTCGGGTGAAGAGAGAGAGAGAGGGAGAATCCAGAACGTTGCTTCCGTAGAGTGGAGTGGCCTTGATATTGGAAACCGCTACTTAGAATAGACTGACCTTTGCCGGTACTCCTTTCTTCCAGTAGCATCCCGTCACGTAATTAATCGAGCCGGTTCTCCATCATAATGCAAACACTAAACGGAAAAGATGATACCAAGCGATTAATGTATGTGGTAGTGAGCACTGACCATACACGCAGCATAGAAAGTTCTGATTGTCATTGACCCTATCATATAGACCTAGCCTATCCGGCGGATTATAGCTCACAGTTTAGCCTGAAGCCTTTATTGTACCCGGAATATTATATGCATGTCCATATACTCAACTCCTGTTGGGATTTTACCTATTAATAACTCCCACAACAAATAAAACGAGCCTCCTGTTGTTTGTATGACATCCACCTAAGGTACCCAACGTGCACCAACGTTCATTTAATCAGCTGAACTTTGGGGAAGGACAAACGGACCGGGGTGGTTGCGCTGGCGGAAAGGAAAGTTAGCTATTGCTGATCAGCGGGGGGGTATTGGTCTGGGAGCAGAAGTAAAATAGCATTTTGTTATAGTAGAAATGATCTGGTAGTACTAGAAAGTATAGAGTATCGTTATTGCTATTATCCATAATTGTTAAAGAGCCCTTGATCTTTCCAGAGTAAAGTAAATAGTATAACGTTAAGTTGTATTGTATTCATGCGTTGTTATCAGTAAGACACCAGACCTGCAACTACGATTCCAGTTTAATAAAACGAATCTATCTGGTGAACCAGGTGTAAATTCTTGACTCTAATAAGCCGTCGTGGTCAATTGAGGAGTAGTGTATTGAATCCGTGAAGATCGTCGGAAAAGACATTAGCTCCCCTTCCGTCGGTGGATCCCTGAAGGAATCTGTGAACAAAAGAAGGTAACGAGATTGTCCGTCACAGTAGTAGTTGTTGTAATAGTAGTAACAGTAGCATACCTCCCAACTTTTGTCAACGGGACCGAAAAGGGTGCGTGGCCTGTGGAAAAGGAGCGTGGCCTGGCGGAGGGCCTGCTATCGTGAGCCACGCCCCCATTTTTGGCACTGAGGGGGCATGCCCAGCGCTCTGTGAGCTGCTGGCATGCCCCTTCTCCTCCTGTTTCCACTGAATATTCTGATTCCTGTCTATCCACCGCGAGTGACGGAGCCTCCCAACTGCCCCCTCTCCCCCCCCTCCCGCCACGGGACACTGCGGCCTGCGGGTGGGACAGTCCCCAAAAAACGGGACTGTCCTGCGAAAATTGGGACAGTTGGGAGGTATGCAGTAGTAGCAGTAGTACTTATAGTAGTAACAGTAATGGTAGTAGTTATATTAGTAGTAACAGCAGCAGTAGTAGTAGAAGTAGTAGCAAAAGTAGTAACAGTTTACAGTAGTAGTAGTAGTAATAGTAGTAACAGTAGTAAAAGTAGTAGGAGTAGTAGAAGTGGTTAAAAGTAGTAGCTAAGCTGTGCCGGCAGGAGCCATCCTTAGTTTCTGCTAACAAACAGAAATTGCGATGCATTCGCAATTTCTGCTTGTTGAACGGCGGGAGGCGGTGGTCAGCATGCTGGGCGGCCTTGCCCTGCGATGGGCGCCCCTCAGCATGCGATCCAAAGGATTGCAAATTCTGCTAATTAGCAGAATTTGCAATCCTTACTGAATTAGGCCCTTGATCACGAATATCAGTGTGATATATGCTAAGAAAAAATCATATCATCCTATGTAAACATATATCATCCCCAACAGTTCCTTAAGGAACTTTCTGCCCCTCAGGTACAATAAAACAAACTTTATATAGTGAAAATAGCTGACATGGTATTCGGTGGGTCCATTTTTCATCATTTCCAGGAGTCAGATAATGCTGGTACATGTGGTAGTTCAAGTAGTAGATTCAAATTCACTTCACATTTATAAGTAACATTACCTAGGCACTATTTATTATTATGTATATAACACTTAGAGGGACATTTACTAAGCAGTGATAAGAGCGGAGAAGTGAGCCAGTGGAGAAGTTGCCCATGGCAACCAATCAGCACTGAAGTAACATCTTTAATTTGTATACTATAAAATGATACACAGCTGATGATTGGTTGATGGGGCAACTTTTCCACTGGCTCACTTCTCCGCTCTTATCACTGCTTAGCAGGAACGTGTGGTGAGCGAAATGGCTCAGGAGGCACTGGCTAACCCCAGAGCCAGATTTCCATGCAATATATAAGCCAAAGGGTACATCTGGGCATTATACACAGGTGCTGCAGTATAAACTCCTGGAAATTTGGTGAGTTTTGATCAGAGATGTGCTGAAAAGATACAAAGGTGAGGCACTGCCTCACCTGCCATAGACTTTTTACTCCAGAGTTTGGGCTATAAAAATTATTAGAATAATGCAAAGAAGATATTTCAAACAAATTATTAGTATTTTTCATATACTTTATTCAACCAAAACTCTTGTTTAAACGTAAAAAAAGGCTCTGCCTCACGTGTCTCACCCCACCGCACTTCACTGCTGCTTAGTAAATGTCCCCCTTAATGTGTCTATAGCATTTACTACTAGTGAAGCCACATTTCTGTACTTTTATTATGACGTGATAAACTTGATTCATATGCAACTGTTCCAGAACTGGATGCATCTTAAGATGGTTCCAACTCAGAATACACAATTGTGTCTTTTTTAATGCATTTCATACCTGTGTTTTGTTTTTTTGTTTTTTAAATAAAATGCATCCACTTCTATATGACCTCCCCTATATGAGAGTCTAATGAGCAGTTAGTAATTGGGAAAATTAATTTAATCTGGAAATTGTGCCACAGAAACACAGGAAGACAGTACTTTCCCATGACTGTACGTTTGCACCCAGAACATATGGGATGTGTAAAGACGAGGTCACAGAGAGACCATTGACCAATGTCGGACTGGCCTCAAGGCCAAGCACATTTATTGACCTTGTTGGTGTGATCATAAGAATATTAAAAAAAGAGACATATTTTCTTGTTGCATTGAACTGTTATCCTAGCAGTAACTACCCCATAAAGGATAATTCCGTTGAAATGTTTTTGTTGCTAAATTCCACCTCACTTCTGCTCACAGAACTGTGTGATGCTGTTGCCAGGATTTCAGCAGTATGGGAGACCGACCTCCATCAGAACTGCAGTAACACTTTATGAATGTACTGCTAACCTAAGAGGAATTAAGGGGCCCATTTATTTAATTCAGGGTGGCTTAGCCGCAATATGTATTATCACCTGAATGTATAACAGAGGGACTGGAGCAAATAAGCAAATATCTCTGATTTCTCTAACGTCCTAGTGGATGCTGGGGACTCCGTAAGGACCATGGGGAATAGACGGGCTCCGCAGGAGACAGGGCACTTTAAGAAAGAATTTGGATACTGGTGTGCTCTGGCTCCTCCCTCTATGTCCCTCCTCCAGACCTCAGTTTGAATCTGTGCCCGGACGAGCTGGGTGCTACTTAGTGAGCTCTCCTGAGCTTCCTAAAAAGAAAGTATTTTGTTAGGTTTTTTTATTTTCAGAGAGATCTGCTGGCAACAGACTCTCTGCTACGTGGGACTGAGGGGAGAGAAGCAGCCCTACTCACTGTAGATAGGTCCTGCTTCTTAGGCTACTGGACACCATTAGCTCCAGAGGGATCGTACACAGGATCGCACCCTTGGTCGTCCAATCCCGGAGCCGCGTCGTCGTCCCCCTTGCAGAGCCAGAAGACAGAAGCCGGTGACAGAAGCAAGAAGGCTTCGAAATCGGCGGCAGTAGACTCCAGTCTTCATATGAGGTAGCGCACAGCACTGCAGCTGTGCGCCATTGCTCCCACACTAAACCCACATACTCCAGTCACTGTAGAGTGCAGGGCGCAGGGGGGGGCGCCCTGGGCAGCAATTAGAGACCTCTTGGCAAAAGTGGGCATATATACAGTTGGGCACTGTATATATGCATGGGCCCCCGCCATATTTTTACACAGAAACGTGGGACAGAAGCCCGCCGCTGAGGGGGCAGGGCTTCTTCCTCAGCACTCACCAGCGCCATTTTCTCTCCACAGCTCCGCTGACAGGAAGCTCCCCAGGCTCTCCCCTGCAGAATCACGGTAGAAGAGGGTAAAAAGAGAGGGGGGGGCACATACATTTGGCGCAAAAACAGTATATACAGCAGCTACTGGGTTAATACTAAGTTACTGTGTGACTCCTGGGACATATAGCGCTGGGGTGTGTGCTGGCATACTCTCTCTCTGTCTCTCCAAAAGGCCTTGTGGGGGAACTGTCTTCAAATAGAGCATCCCCTGTGTGTGTGGTGTGTCGGTACGCTTGTGTCGGCTTGTTTGACGAGGAAGGCTATGATGAAACAGAGCGGGAACAAATGAATGTGGGGTCGGCGCCGACACCCGATTGGATGGATATGTGGAAGGTTTTAAATGATAATGTTACTTCCTTGCATAAAAGGTTGGATAAAGCTGAAGCCTTGGGACAGCCGGGGTCTCAGCCCATGCCTGATCCTATGTCGCAGAGGCCGTCAGGGTCTCAGAAGCGCCCACTATCCCAAATTGTTGACACAGATGTCGACACGGATTCTGACTCCAGTGTCGATGGCGATGATGCAAAGTTACAGCCTAAAATGGCTAAAGCCATCCGTTACATGATTTTAGCAATGAAAGATGTGTTGCACATCACAGAGGAAACCCCAGTCCCTGACAAGAGGGTTTATATGTATGGGGAAAAAAGGCACATGAGTTAAATGAGTTATGTGAAAAGGCTTGGGAATCTCCAGATAGAAAACGGCAGATTTCCAAACGGATGCTTATGGCGTATCCTTTCCCGCCAACGGACAGGTTACGCTGGGAATCCTCCCCGAGGGTAGACAAAGCTTTAACACGCTTATCCAAGAGGGTAGCCCTACCGTCACAGGATACGGCCACCCTAAAAGATGCTGCGGATAGAAAGCAGGAGGGTATCCTGAAGTCCATTTATACACATTCAGGTACCTTACTAAGGCCGGCGATTGCGTCGGCCTGGATGTGTAGTGCTGTAACAGCATGGACAGATACCTTATCTGAGGAACTTGATACCTTGGACAAGGATACTATAGTACTGACCCTGGGGCATATAAAAGACGCTGTCCTAAATATGAGAGATGCTCAAAGAGACATTAGACTACTGGGCTCTAGAATAAATGCAATGTCGATTTCTGCCAGAAGGGTCCTGTGGACTCGGCAATGGACAGGCGATGCCGACTCAAAAAGGCACATGGAGGTTTTACCTTACAAGGGTGAGGAATTGTTTGGGGACGGTCTCTCGGACCTGGTCTCCACAGCTACGGCTGGAAAGTCAAATTTTTTGCCATATGTTCCCTCACAACCTAAGAAAGCACCGTATTACCAAATGCAGTCCTTTCGATCACAAAAAGGCAAGAAAGTACGAGGTGCATCATTTCTTGCCAGAGGCAGGGGTAGAGGAAAGAAGCTGCACAATACAGCTAGTTCCCAGGAACAGAAGTCCTCCCCGGCTTCCACTAAATCCACCGCATGACGCTGGGGCTCCACAGGCGGAGCTAGGCCCGGTGGGGGCGCGTCTCTGAAATTTCAGCCACAAGTGGGTTCACTCCCAGGTGGATCCCTGGGCTATAGAGATTGTGTCTCAGGGATACAAGCTGGAATTCGAAGAGATGCCCCCTCACCGTTACCTCATATCGGCCCTGCCAGCTTCCCCCTTAGAGAGGGAAATAGTGTTAGCTGCAATTCACAAATTGTATCTTCAGCAGGTGGTGGTAAAGGTTCCCCTCCTTCAAAAGGGAAGGGGTTACTATTCGACCATATACCTGAAAAGGTTCAAGTTCAAGATGGAATCGCTAAGAGCGGTCATCGCAAGCCTGGAAGGGGGGGATTTTATGGTGTCTCTGGACATAAAGGATGCTTACCTTCATGTCCCCATTTATCCACCTCATTAGGCGTACCTCAGATTTGTGGTACAGGATTGTCATTACCAATTCCAGACGTTGCCGTTTGGTCTCTCCACGGCACCGAGAATATTTACCAAGGTAATGGCGGAAATGATGGTGCTCCTGCGAAAGCAAGGGGTCACAATTATCCCACACTTGGATGATCTCCTCATAAAGGCGAGGTCCAGAGAGCAGTTGCTGATCAGCGTAGCACGCTCTCAGGAAGTGTTACAACAGCACGGCTGGATTCTAAATATTCCAAAGTCGCAGTTGATTCCTACGACTCGTCTGCCCTTCCTGGGCATGATTCTGGACACAGACCAGAAGAGGGTTTATCTCCCGATGGAGAAAGCTCAGGAGCTCATGACTCTGGTCAGAGACCTATTAAAACCAAAACAGGTGTCGGTGCATCACTGCACGCGTGTCCTGGGAAAGATGGTGGCATCATACGAGGCCATTCCCTTCGGCAGGTTCCATGCGAGGACCTTTCAATGGGATCTGTTGGACAAGTGGTCCGGATCACATCTACAGATGCATCGGCTGATCACCCTATCCCCCAGGGCCAAGGTGTCTCTCCTGTGGTGGCTGCCAGGGGCGGATCCAGAAAAAAATGAAAGGGGGGGCACCATGACAGGGGAAGAGGAGAATGTCTGTGGTATCAGTTGTATTTGCACGCACCTTCAGCGCGCGTGCTCACAGAAAAGGGGGGTGGACTCACTAGAAGGGGCATGGCCGCACAAGATATGCAATCCCGATTAACCCCACCTCTCGTTATAGTCACACTGGGAGGTACACACAAAAAACAAGGCCATTCCACTTACCTGCTTGCCATGCAGTGGGTCTTTTGTCTCCTAGTCGATGACCAATCCTTTCCGGATGACTGTTCCAAGAAATGGCGGCCTGGCTCCTCTCCATAGCCTGTGCATTATAGTCAGTTGTAAAAATAAAATGGAGACAGCATAGTTAAAAAGAAATGTCCAGCTCACAGCACTCCCCCTTCAATAACCCCCCTTCAATAACCACAATACCCCCTACCCCACCAGTCCCTTCAATGTCCACACCACAGCACTCTCACAGCCCCTTCAATGTCATCAGTACAGTCATACTTTCCCAACCACGGCGCCTTCAGTGTCAACTCCACAGCACTCTCCCTCCCTGCAGCACCTTCCGAGGTCAAACACAGGTTTTTTTAAGGGGGTTTCCGTATAAGTACTGTATGTATAAATGTTATATATATATATATATACACACACACACACACACACACACACACACACACAGTACATATATATATATATATAATCCTCAAACTGCTGCCACTCTCCAATAATTCAATCTGCTCCAGTACTCGAACATATAACATGTAAATGCCATCCAGGAACCGCACTCAGAGACAAATAATAGCCAAATATACTTCAAGCTGGCTATTATTTGTCTCCAAGTGCCGTTCCTGGATGGAATATCTATCTATCTATCTATCTCATATATATATATATATATATATATATATATATATATATATATATATACACACACACTTAGTGTTCACTCTAGGATTTTTTTAGGGCAGGGTGCTGACCTTGGGGAGGGCACATTTTTGATTCGGGAGGGCACATTTTAATTTAGAAGGGCAAAATGATGTACATACTGTAATATGTATGCAGGTGTCTTAAACTGGCAGCACATTGTATCTTATGAACTATCCTGGGACACCCTCGCTTCAATCTGACAGCAAATTAAATTTAAATGTGCCGTCAGATTGAAGCGAAGGTGTCCCAGAATGGTTTATATAGCATTCATGTGCTGAAAGTTTATTTCTGAAGTGTCTCAATAGGGTTTATATAGTTTATTAAACTATATAAATCCTATTGAGACACTTCAGAATTAAACTGGCAGCACATGCTGCTATATAAACCCTATTGAGACACTTCAGAAAAAACTGGCAGCACATATTGCTATATAAACCCTATTGAGACACTTTAAGAAGTAAACTGGCAGCACGTGTTGCTATATAAACCTGATTGAGACACTTCGGAATTAAACTGGCAGCACATGTTGCTATATAAACCTGATTGAGACACTTCAGAATTAAACTGGCAGCACGTGACAAGCCTGAGGCAGCGGCAGGGAGGCGTGGCAGCACGGCGGGAGCAGCGGCAGCGTAGCGGGGAGGAGTGCCAGCGAGGAGTGACAGCGCTGCGAGAGGAGTGGCAGTGCGGCGGCAGGAGTTTCAGTGCGGCCCGGTGCGGCAGTCCTTTAGTAATCAGCAGGGTGGCAGGGCGGGCACAAATGGGCAGGACGCATTCTGACACTCAGAAAAGGGGCAGAGCGCGAAAGGCTAGAGTGAACACTATACACTCACATATATGCAGACCACCCACATGCATTTACAATGTGTTGTATAGGTAAAGGCCTATTTCCAACGTGGTACACTCTCCCCCCCCCCCCCAACACAAACACTCACTCAAACAGCAAACTACCCCCTCCCATGCACTCACTAGGTCTGCTCTTACCCCCACACAAACACTTGGACTGAAAACTGACTCCCCCACCACTCAGACACACACTAACTGCAGATTGTCACTTCACCCAGACACACACTCTAACTACAGACTGTCACTACCCTACCTACCTACCCCCCCCCCCCCCCACACACACACACACACACAGAAGACACACACTAACTACAGACTGTCACGTTTTTCAGTCAGACCTACCAAAAGCTTCACACTCTCTCACTAGACTGACTTGCATTAGATCTGATGACTCACCACAGTCACTGCTCCACACATCACCGCCTGTGGCTGTGAGAGGCTCCTCCAGACTGCCACTGTAGTGTAGGGGCAGAGAAGACAGGATGCTCCGCAGTACAGTAGCAGGGGAGCAGGTCGTTGCTGCAGTAGGATGTGCGCAACAGCTCCCCCTCAGTCATCTCCCGTTATTACACTGAATAGAGAGCTCTAGATCTGCTGTTTAGTGCCGCGGCTCGGCTCTAATATTACTGATGGAGAAAGCAGCGTGTTGTTGCTGCTGCTCACCTTTGGGAGAAAAAAAAAGTGCTAGAAATGACAGGGGGGGCACGGGCCTGTGTGCCCCTCCCCTGGATCCGCCACTGGTGGCTGCAGAGTGCTCACCTTCTCGAGGGCCGCAGATTCGGCATTCAGGACTGGGTCCTGGTGACCACGGACGCAAGCCTCCGAGGGTGGGGAGCAGTCACACAGGGAAGAAATTTCCAAGGTCTGTGGTCAAGTCAGGAGACTTGTCTTCACATCAACATCCTGGAACTAAGGGCAATATACAACGCCCTACATCAAGCGGAGACCCTGCTTCGCGACCGACCGGTGCTGATTCAGTCAGACAAAATCACCGCAGTGGCTCATGTACACCGCCAAGGCGGCACAAGGAGCAGGGTGGCGATGGCGGAAGCCACCAGAATTCTTCGCTGGGTGGAGAATCACGTAAGTGCACTGTCAGCAGTGTTCATTCCGGGAGTGGACAACTGGGAAGCAGACTTCCTCAGCAGGCACGACCTCCACCCGGGAGAGTGGGGACTTCATCAAGAAGTCTTCACGCAGATTGCAAGTCGGTGGGAACTGCCACAAGTAGACATGATGGCATCCCGCCTCAACAAAAAGCTACAGAGGTATTGCGCCAGGTCATGAGACCCTCAGGCGATAGCTGTAGACACTCTAGTGACACCGTGGGTGTTCCAGTCGGTCTATGTATTTCCTCCTTCATAAGAAGAAGTGGAGTGAGAACAATACTCATTGTTCCGGATTGGCCAAGAAGGACTTGGTATCCAGAGCTGCAAGAAATGCTCACAGATTACCCATGGCCTCTGCCTCTAAGACAGGACTTGTTGCAACAGGGGCCCTGTCTGTTCCAAGACTTACCGCGGCTGCATTTGACGGCATGGCGGTTGAACGCCGGATCCTAGCAGAAAAAGGCATTCCGGATGAGGTTATTCCTACGCTGATAAAGGGTAGGAAGGACGTGACGGCTAAACATTATCACCGTATATGGCGAAAATATGTTGCTTGGTGTGAGGCCAGGAATGCCCCTACGGAGGAATTCCAGCTGTGCCGTTTCCTTCACTTCCTACAGTCGGGAGTGACTTTGGGCCTAAAATTGGGTTCCATTAAGGTCCAGATTTCGGCCCTATCCATTTTCTTTCAAAAAGAACTGGCTTCTCTTCCTGAAGTTCAGACGTTTGTAAAGGGAGTGCTGCATATTCAGCCCCCTTTTGTGCCTCCAGTGGCACCTTGGGATCTTAACGTGGTGTTGAGTTTCCTGAAGTCACACTGGTTTGAGCCACTTAAAACCGTGGAGTTAAAATTTCTCACGTGGAAGGTGGTCATGCTATTAGCCTTGGCTTCAGCTAGGCGTGTGTCAGAATTAGCGGCTTTGTCACATAAAAGCCCCTATCTGGTTTTCCATATGGACAGGGCGGAATTGCGGACCCATCCGCAATTTCTGCCAAAATTGGTGTCATCTTTTCATATGAACCAACCTATTGTGGTGCCTGTGGCTACTCGTGACTTGGAGGATTCCGAGTTACTAGATGTGGTCAGGGCTTTGAAGGTTTATGTAGCCAGAACGGTTAGAGTCAGGAAAACTGAGTCACTGTTTATCCTGTATGCACCCAACAAGCTGGGTGCTCCTGCTTCAAAGCAAACTATTGCTCGCTGGATCTGTAACACGATTCAGCAGGCTCATGCTGCGGCGGGATTGCCGCTGCCAAAATCAGTAAAAGCCCATTCCACAAGGTAGGTGGGCTCTTCTTGGGCGGCTGCCCGAGGGTACTCGGCATTACAGCTTTGCCGAGCAGCTACTTGGTTGGGTTCGAACACTTTTGCAAAGTTCTACAAGTTTGATACCCTGGCTGAGGAGGACCTTGTGTTTGCTCATTCGGTGCTGCAGAGTCATCCGCACTCTCCCGCCCGTTTGGGAGCTTTGGTATAATCCCCATGGTCCTTACGGAGTCCCCAGCATCCACTAGGACGTTAGAGAAAATAAGATTTTACTTAATGGTAAATCTATTTCTCGTAGTCCGTAGCGGATGCTGGGCGTCCGCCCCAAGTGCGGACTTTTTCTGCAATGCTTGTATATAGTTATTGCTTACATAAGGGTTATGTTATAGTTGCATCAGGGTTGATCTGATGCTCTATTGTTGTTCATACTGTTAACTGGGTAAGTTTATCTCAAGTTATACGGTGTGATTGGTGTGGCTGGTATGAGTCTTGCCCTGTATTCCAAAATCCTTTCCTTGTACTGTCATCTCTCGGGCACAGTTTCTTTAACTGAGGTCTGGAGGAGGGACATAGAGGGAGGAGCCAGAGCACACCAGTATCCAAATTCTTTCTTAAAGTGCCCTGTCTCCTGCGGAGCCCGTCTATTTCCCATGGTCCTTACGGAGTCCCCAGCATCCACTACGGACTACGAGAAATAGATTTACCGGTAAGTAAAATCTTATTATCTGCTTGCGATCCCTCCATTCCCACCCACAATCTTCTATGGGGGATGTGTTTCTGCCAGATTTATCAATCTGTGTAATGCGAAGCATCCCGGAGATTGAACCCAGCGGCTACTGCCATCTGAAGATGATTGTAGTCCATTATAGCCTATGGCTACACTTCACAAAGCTAGCCACAGAGGGTTCTCCCGAAACATTCCTCAGAAATGGATGTTGTGCATGTTTGGTCAGCAGGGCTGCGTGTGCAGTAGTCCTGCTTCCACACTGAGCACACCACAGGGATGGGCTCCTTGTCTGTGAAGTCACTCATTGATACATTGGCCCAGTATATCGCATATTGCAATGCTATCCTAGGTGCTAATATCAGATCGCATTGAATATGCGATTAATGATAAAGGGGACCCTTAAACTCTAATTGGCGCATGTTAGATATGCAGAGGAGAAAAGGGGCCTTTTACAAACAGTTTTTCGGAGCTGCAGGTGTCTATTACTGTTTCCCCCCAAAGTTCTACTAGTGGGGAGAGATTATGCTGGCAAAAATGTATTTTAGATAAAGTCTGTGTTGTACTATTGCTGTTAAAGTCTTGATAAATCAGAGCATTAGAATCATAGTAGATTTTAATATTAGTAGAATAAAGTATTTTAGCTCATCCAATACATGCCAGTCCATACGTAAGCACCACCACGTAGACAAAATGAGCAGGTCCATATGTAAGCACCAGTGGCATCACAAGTGGGGTGACGCCAAAATAGTAGGATGCCGCTACACACAAGGAGTGTGGCTTCACAAACATGAGGCCACACCCCCTCCATGAGTGAGCGCTCATCTGCCGCACCGGTAGTCACCACACCTGGAGATGCCACTGGTAAGCACCACCATGTAGACTATATGAACATCTACAGTTTGATAAAAGAATAAATTAGTATTTTAAGCCTTATACATTTAAAAGAGAGCAATCAATTTTTTTTACATATTAAACTGTAGATTTCTTGCCAATATGCCATTTATGACACGGAGTGGCAAGGAACGGCTGAGGCCCTGGCTTATGTTTATGACTAGTGGTTCAGCTTCACATGATGATGCAAGCCCTCATAACTCAGGCCTTGACACTTATGTTGGTGTTAGACGTGCGTTCGGTATCCGCCATTAGTGCAGTGGGATTTAGACAATTGATGGAGGTATTGTGTCCCCGGTACCAAATCCCATCTAGATTCAACTTCACTAGGCAGGTGATACCGAGATTTTGCCATTTAATTCCAGTGACTTGAACGTATAATTCCAGTGATTTTGCCATTTAATTCCAGTGATTTTGCAATTTAATTCCAGTGATTTTGCTATTTAATTCCAGAAATTTTGCCATTTAATTCCAGTGATTTGGACGTATAATTCCAGTGGTAATTGTTTGTGTCTCTTGACTTAGTGATACAGTACCTGTTTGGTACTGGTGTATAATTACAGTGATCCTGCCGTATAAATCCAGTGATCCTGCCTAATAAATCCAGTGATCCTGCCGTATAATTACAGTGGCACTGGCGTATAAGTCCAGTCCAGTGATACTGCCGTATATATATATATATATATATATATATATATATATATATATAATATAGATAGATAGATAGATAGATAGATAGATAGATAGATAGATAGATAGATAGATAGATAGATAGATATACAGTACATACCGTTACAAAGCCGATTACTGAGGCCATAACAACTATACTGGTGTTAGACGTGCATCCGGTATCCACCATTAGTGCAGTGGGACTGCAGTGCCAACCCTAGATGGGCAAGGTGTTTGTGCCACACACTTGTGTCGCTTGGCTTAGTCATACAGCTACCTCATTTACTTCTTGGCATGATGTGCTGTTTGGGGACTATTTTTTAAAAGTGCCATCCTGTCTGACACTTCCGTATATGTCCAGTGGTACTGCCATTTAATTCCAGTGATTTGGACGTATAATTCCAGTGATTTTGCAGTATAATTCCAGTGATTTTGCAGTATAATTTCAGTGATTTTGCCATTTAATTCCAGTGATTTTGCAGTATGATTCCAGTGATTTTGCCATTTAATTCCAGTGATTTTGCCATTTAATTCCAGTGATTTTGCCATTTAATTCCAGTGATTTGGACATATAATTCCAGTGATTTGGACGTATAATTCCAGTGGGAATTGTTTGTGTCGCTTGGCTTAGTCATACAGCTACCTCATTGCACCTCTTCTACATCTTTGCATGATGTGCTGTTTGGGGCCTAGGTTTTGAAAAGTGCCACCCTGTCTGACACTGCAGTGCCAGTCCCAGATGGGCCAGGTGTTTGTGCCGCACACTTGTGTCGCTTGGCTTAGTAATACAGCAGCCTCGGTGCATCTCTTTTTCTTCTTTGCATCATGTTCTGTTTGGGGATTAGTTTTTGAATAGTGCCATCTTGTCTGCAACTGCAGTGCCACTCCTAGATGGCCAGGTGTTTGTGACGCACACTTGTGTCGCTTAGCTTGGTCATACAGCCACTTTGGTGCAACTTTTAGACCTAAAAACAATATTGTGAGCTGTGAGGTGTTCAGAATAGACTGGAAATGAGTGGAAATGAATGTTATTGAGGTTAATAATACCATAGGCACAAAATCATCCCCAAATTCTGTGATTTTAGCTATTTTTATGTTTTTTTCATAAATCATCCAGATCCAAAACCAAAACACGAAAGGGTGGTTTTGGCAAAACCAAGTCAATACCAAAACACGAAAGTGAAATAAGAACCAAAACATTTAAAAGAGAGCAATCAATTTTTTTTACATATTAAACTGTAGATTTTTTTACTACTTTAATTGATTATAGGATACCTTTTTCCTTTGGCAGCTAGCATTTATTATAGTATCATATGTTGCATTATGACATTGGTTAATGTTTGTCTATTTGGTGTCTCATTTCCTGTCAACTGTGTGATATGCGCTCCCAATTTATTGCATCAACTAAATTGTATTTCCTAAATTATACCGCGACCAATTTTGACATAACAAAACATAACAGTGTACTTAATGACTGTGATTTACTGCCTACTCCCTGTCTGCAAAAAGTAATTTAATCTGCAAATAAAAAAAAAATGTACAGCAATCTCTTAACAAGCCACAAATTAGAAGATACATCAGAAATCTGACTATGATGCTGCCAAACACGTGGACAATGCAGACTGTTATTCTCAGACGTCAATATATTCATGGGAAAACATCTAGCTAATCTACAAATTAGAGAAAATATGTGTTCTTAAATCATAGAAAACAGTTGGGACCAAGGGCCTAATTCAGACTTGATCGCTGCTGTGCGTTTTCGCACAGCAGCAAATCTGGTCTGAACTACGCATGCGCCGGCACCGCAGTGCACCAGCGCATGCTAGACAGCCGAGGGCTGTCTCAGCCCTGCAATCGCCTCTGCCTGATTGACAGGTAGAGGCGGTCACTGGGCGGGAGGGGGTGGGCCGGCGCGTTTGGCCGCAGTTTTGGGGGTGCGGTCCGGGAAATTCAGGAAATGCAGGTGTTCCCACACCATTGGGGTGGCGGCCCGCGGCGGCTGCGTCATGTCACATGCAGCTGCGATGAGTAGCTCCTGCCAGCGCACAGGAGCTGCGCTGCTGGCAGGGACCTACTCCTAAAGTCTAAAAGCATTGCCGTTGTGCGATGCTTTTGTACTTGCGCGGGGGGGTCGGGCCTGACATGCGGGTCAGACTAGTCCTGTGCTGGGCGTCCCCCCGCATGTCTATGTGACTGATCGTAGATGTGCTAAATTTAGCACATCTACGATCTGGTCTGAATTAGGCCCCAAGTTCCTTAAGGATGGGTAAGACAAGGGCATATTTTAAGGTGAGAGTAGTACATGGACTTCATCCAAAGTTTAGGGCAAGAAGGACAAGATGGGAAGGAATGTAAGGGAAGGAGGAAAAGCATAGGAGGAGGTTGTCAAGCGAAGACTTGCAGATGGTGTCTTGGATATGAAGTGAGTTGAAAAATTAGAGAGGCGTAGTAGGGTGTTGAGGGTGGAGAAGAGGCGGTAAAGATTGAATGATTGTGAGGAGATGGGAAACTTAAGTTGAGTACACACTTGTTCGATCCCTGGCTGATCAGGTATATGCTCCTGATCAGCTGGGCTGTGTGTGTGACCAACTTCGACCCCCTGTCTTGTGAGATGGGGACACCAGCAGTGGGGTTGCATCTCCTCTATGGGGATCGGGAGGTTGCATGTGCAGCACATAAGATGCAACCTCCTGGTCCCAACTGTTGCAGGCGTGTTATACGCTGTTTATCGGCTAAAGCTCCTGCTTTGGCACTGCATACACACCTATACAATCAACAGCCATTCACCCGATATCGGGAGAATGCACCAGAAATTGTATAGGTGTGTAACCAGCATTTGTACAATTTTATTTAGTACCATTCAGCAGTGTTGGAGTATTTCTACCATTTCTAAAGGTAATATGTGAGCTTAGAATGGAGTAAAGCAGAGATTTTCAACCTTTTACAACTCGCTGAACAAGACTGAAATATTGCCAAGGCACACTCAAATATAATAGTGATGCATGGTGCAGCTGCGTGTCCTAGGATATCATGTCGCAGCTTCTCCATAAGTAACGCCTGAGCGGAGGTGAGAGTTTTGTTGTTGTTTAGTAAGATAGCTTTGTTAGTGCAGGAGAGGGTGGAGATAGGAGAGAGGACACTGAAGAAAAAAAGGACCACTTCAACTTACTTCTTATATATCTCTTCACACATCCATCATTACCTTCAAAAAGGCTCCTTCTATGCAGCATCAATGGAGAAAATCCCACATTGATTCTGGCAATATTTGTTTCAAGCTCTTTGTATCTACCCTTTACACCGTCAGCTCTATGCCCAAAGAGCTCTACTTCAAATCTATCATCTACAGTATACCCAAAACCAACATCCCCATTGCCTGACAGCTCACTTCTCTGTCCTACCCATCCTCACATACAAAGTTCATGACTTTGCTACTTACTGAAAATAAAATAGACATTTGCCTAGTCCCTTTTCAGCATTAATGCACAATGGAATTTGCTGCGCTAGATAACAAACTGTTAATAAATAAATAAATCCAACCTGCACCTCTGGGCTTTGTCGTCTCCCCCCTTACCCCCGTAACTGATTCCAAGATTCTCACTCTCCTTTCCCCCTCTTCTGCCCTTACCTGGTCACATCAACCCTATTTCCTTCAAGCGCCTTTGTAATATATCCTCAATATATTTATATTGCCTCGTGACTTCTGGGCACACACCCCTCAGAGTGCCGTGTTACCATGGGACCTGCTCCTTCTCATCCCAGAGTTCCAGCACAATATGGCTGACTCCAATCCAGATGCGAAAAACCTGACTCTTTATAGATTAGATTTAAGTCCCCAAGTCATCTGACAATGGCATGAATTGGACACAATTGCACCTGCTGAATGTTCACACCTTCTGTTACATTGATATGGCTAGCCTTTTGTCACCAAGGGGGATGATTTAGACTCATGAGCAGTTCTCCTCACTCCCTCTCCCAGCTTTATCTGAAATACCTTGGTCACTCCTGGTCGAGTTTCAGCAATACTACTTCCACTCAGCAGATATGATTATCTTTGGACCTCTACTGTTCTGCTGTTTGTAGCAGTGACGTGCGGTGGGGTAAGGCAGGTGAGGCAGAGCCTTTCCTGTCATACTTACGTTTAAACCAGAATTTTGACTGAATAAAATATATGAAAAAAACTGATAATTTGTTTGAAATATCTTCTTTGCATTATTCTGATAATTTTTATAGCCCAAACTCTGGAGTAAAAAGTCTATGGCAGGTGAGGCAGTGCCTCACCTGTGTATCCTTTCCACACATCTCTAATCAAAACTCACCAGATTTCCAGGAATTTATAATGCTGCACCTGTGTATAATGCCCAGATGTACGCTTTGGCTCATATATTGCATGTAAATCTGGTTCTGGGGTTAGCCAGTGCCTCCTGAGCCATTTAGCTCACCGCACGTCCCTGGTTTGTAGAAACACGCTGGAGCAATTGCTGCCTCCTAGCTGGTTGGTTTTGCTAATAGAACACTATGGTAGGCTGTATCATTATATCCTCATCTGCAAACCTCACTTTGTTTCCCTCTCTCAGACTTCCCAATACTTCTGCACTTGCATCAGTGCCGAATTTACACATCATGGGGCCCTAGGCTAATTGCTGGTCAGGGGCCCCCCACCTATCACAGCAAAAAAAAACAACAACTACATAATCTAAAAAGGCACATATAAAAAAAATGAATTAATCTCCTCAACTACACATGAAATTATATGTCCCTGTTTGAGACTTTCTTTGGTGTGGCGGGGAGATAAGGAGGTTCAAGGACAGGACCTTCTCCTTTTGGTGGTGGTGATAGTGGTGGACGTGGGTGATATTTGTCTGATAAAGAAGAAGGATGGAGAAGGGAGAATTGAAAGAAAAAAGGTAGTTGTGGTGGTGAAAGGAGAAGCAGGGTAAGAGGAAAAGTGGTTTGGGTGGGGCACAAATTTAAGGTTGGTGGTGGAGGCACATTAAAAAGATGGGCAGTGGATGATAAATGATTGAATTAGATGGGGGCACAGATATAATAGCAGAAGAATATAAGACACATTCAAAGGAAGGAGTTAAAACAAAGGCCAGCCACACACAAAGACGATACAGAGACTCACAGTGGGGCACATGGAGACGTAGGAACATGGAGACATACAGATGTAGTCACGCTCATCATGGCTACATCGCGCCAGGGCGATCGCAGGCACATCTGGGGTACCGACGCGTCATATATGTGCATGAATGGGAGCATCTCTGTACGTTGCCTTGGCGTGGCTATGCATCGAATCACCTAGCCGTGCCAAGAGTGTTCGCCTTCGATGTAGACCTCTACATCTCTACACACTGGTGACTGGGGATGGGAGGCATGGAGTTGTATACACTGGTGACTGAGTAGCATCTAGATTCCCTTTGTGGGGAGGACCTTTTCCATAATGTACTGGGTCCACATCACCAACTATTTGGAATAGTAACCTGTGGCGAGCAAAGCAACGTGGAGCGAGACACCGGGACCAAATCATGGCAAGTGAGGGTACAATGTAGCATAAATAAAACAAAATACTCTACAACAAATGGAGATTAGAGAAAACATGCACATGCTGTAAGGGCAGAACAGAACTTCTGCCCTCACATGCTGTCACATCTGGGTCCTTTCCACAAAGGTAAAATAGATTCTGTGGCCACAAAATAATACCAATTCATACAATGATGCACAGTAGTCTCCATTATTCAAATTACACCATGTAGTGCCCCTTTTTCACATTACGGCAGACAGATTCCCCTTTTTACACATTACGGCAGACAGCGTGCCCTATTTCACATTACGGCAGACAGAGTCCCCTTTTTACACATTACGGCAGACAGCGTGCCCTTTTTACATATTACAGCAGACAGCGTCCCCTTTTTTACACATTACGGCAGACAGCGTCCCCTTTTTACACATTACGGCATATAGCATCCACCTTTTACACGTTACAGCAGGCAGAGTCCCCCTTTAACACAGTACGGCAGGCAGATTCCCCCTTACACCCCCTACCCTTAGCGTGTAGTGTAGTGTAGTGAAGTGTACTGTGGTGTTGTGTAGTGTACTGTAGTGAAGTGCAGTGTAATATACTGTAGTGTACTGTAGTGAAGTGTAGTGTCTGTGTAGGCACTTACGTGATGTGTACGTTCTTCCAGCGCTGTTGCCGGCTCCTGACTCCTCCTGACAGAGTCCACTTCACAGGCAAAACTCAGCCGCAGCGCTGCCAGGACCTCAGCAGCAGCGGCGGCTACAGCGGGACACAGGTGCGCGGACAGCGGCTTCAGCGGGCGAGCGGGTGGGTGGCAGCGACTTGGCTGGGAGAGGAGGCGGGTGGGTGGAGGACAGACATTGCAGCTACACGCGCTGCAGCACTATAAGCTCCGGCTTGGCTGGGAGAGGAGGCGGAGATCATCGCGGCTCTGTGTTGGTGGGAGGCGGGCATTACTCGCGGCTTCATGCAGCTGTACTGCTAGCTCCGGCTTTGGGGCGGGTGGAGGCGGAGCTGACAGTTACTCATCACCTGAGAGTAGATTGTGAGGCTGGCTGATTGCACCCAAGGTCATCCTGCCCTGTGTGCAATGCACACAGCGCACATACTTAGTTACGGCACTGGTATCTCTAGTAGTATGTTTCAGACAGTGTGCTGGCAGATTTCCCCACACACGTCCCCAGTGTTGGCATTAATCCCCTCACTTCCTCTCCTGGGCTATACCAAGCAGTGGAGGTTACATTGTGATACTGGACCATGTAACATACAGTAAAAATGTAACTTGGCTAATCACAGAATTCCTAGACTTATTATAAAATTCAGAGCATCAGATGCCAGGTAATAGAACATGTGTATGAGCTTGAAAGAGGAGGACATAGAGGCTGTCAAACATGGGATCTATTGGAGTATTACTCTGTAAATCTTTTCCCCTCAAGGTCATATGTATTCATTCCCTTTCCCATGTACAATAGTATTTGTATAATACAAAGTCAAAAAAATCACGCTTCTTACAGATCTGTATTGAATTTGAGTTCAAGAACTAATATGAGGTGTGGATCTGCCAATGTGCCTTCCATGTGGGAACTGAGGCATTTTGCTGGTGAACTGCTGTCTGCGGGGCACTGCACTCTAGTACCCCTTTCACACCACACAAAAAACCCGGTATCGACCTGACACGGGTCGGTGTGTGGTGTGAAAGGGCCATGGTCGAATACCCGGGTCGCCTGACCCAGTAATTCAACCCGGGAATAAAGCAGTGTTATTCCCTGGTTGAATACCGGGTCAGGGGCAGTGTGAACGGTTGACCCGGGACCCGTTCACTAAATAAGTAGAGGAGATGAGCTCATCTCCCAGCGACCCCCACTGCCGGTCCGCCCCCCGCCGCTATGGCAACTGACCCGGCAAATTGCCGGGTCGGGAAGACAGCGCTTAGGCTCCAATTCCGGATCCCACCCGGGAAGGACCCGATTCCAATTCCGGGTGGGATTCGGCATTGGCGATGTGAAAGGCAGTGCCGTAACTAGGCATTTTAGCGCTGTGCGCAAGAAACGACAGTGGCGCCCCCCATGCAAGATAGGGGCAGTGCGCACCGTAGGCGCGTGAAAAATTTATAGGGGCGTGGCTTCACGGGGAAGGGGCGTGGCCACAAAATAATAGCAATTCATACTACGGTGCACAGAAGTCTACATTATTCAAATTACGCTGCACAGTAGCGCCACTACACCAGGTAGAGCCCCTTTTATACATTACAGCAGACAGCGTCCCCCTTTTTACACATTACAGCAGACAGTCTCCCTTTTAACACATTGCGGCAGCCAGTCCCCCTTTTTACACATTGCGGCAGACAGCGTCCCCTTTTTTACACATTACAGCAGACAGCGTCCCCGTTTTTACACATTATGGCAGACGGTGTCCCCCTTTATACACATTGCGGCAGCCAGTCCCCCTTTTTACACATTACGGCAGCCAGTCCCCCTTTTTACACATTGCGGCAGCCAGGCCCCCTTTTTACACATTGCGGCAGCCAGGCCCCCTTTTTACACATTGCGGCAGCTAGGCCCCCTTTTTACACATTGCGGCAGCCAGGACCCCTTTTTACACATTGCGGCAGCTAGGCCCCCTTTTTACACATTGCGGCAGCCAGGACCCCTTTTTACACATTGCGGCAGCCAGGACCCCTTTTTACACCTTGCGGCAGCCAGTCCCCCTTTTTACACATTGCGGCAGCCAGTCCCCCTTTTTACACATTGCGGCAGCCAGGCCCTCTTTTTACACATTGCGGCAGCTAGGCCCCCTTTTTACACATTGCGGCAGCTAGGCCCCCTTTTTACACATTGCGGCAGCCAGGCCCCCTTTTTGCACATTGCGGCAGCCAGGCCCCCTTTTTACACATTGCGGCAGCCAGGCCCCCTTTTTACACATTGCGGCAGACGGTGTCCCCCTGAGAGAGAGAGAGAGAGAGAGAGAGAGAGAGAGAGAGAGATACTTACCATCTCCCCGCTGGCAGTCAGGCTCCTCATTCAGGTCCCTCGGTGCAGGCAGGTGAGAAGGAGGAGGAGGGAGGGGGAGCAGGGAGCCGCAGCAGCGCTATGTCATTGGTAGTAAGCGCCGCTGCAGCATCCCCCTCTCCTTCCGTATTGGCTGCCCGGCGCTGCTGTGGATGCTGGGATGGAGGAACCGCATCCCAGCATCCACAGCAGCGCCGGGCAGCCAATACAGAAGGAGAGGGGGATGCTGCAGCGGCGCTTACTACCAATGACATAGCGCTGCTGCGGCTCCCTGCTCCACCTCCCTCCACCTCCTTATCCGCTGCCCAGCATGGCTGCAGACTTCTCCCTCCACAGCGCGGCGCACGGCGCAGACTTAGAGGCGGCATGTAATGAGTCAATTTGAAGGACTTCAACAAACAGCGAGCAGATCCGTCCCCCCTCGCAGCGTGACCCACCTGACCGGCAGCGGCTGTTAGAAGAGCAGAAGGTGGAACAGCAGGAGGGTGTCAGAGGGCCAGCACATATGTGCAGCAGGCAGGCGGCTGGGATTAGGGGTCAGGCGGAACTGCTGCTGGTCGGGGCTGCACAGGAGAGTGCTCAAAGTCAGCCGGCTGTACTGAGAGACCGGGCTGACTGGTGAGGGTGGGCGGCAGGTGGAGCTAGGTTAGCTGAGAGGGACGACAGTCTTTTTATTTTTGAGACGGGAGACAGCAGAAAAGCCGCGATCGCGACCGCGGAGCTCGCCACAGCAGCAGACACTGACAGCATAGCTGTCTACATAATGTTCAGGGGTAGCTGTTGACCGCTCGTCATATGTGGCAGAGATTGCTATAGCCATTCACATCACGTGAACAACCAGCATGGAGCAACAGAGCAAAGCCCCTAAAGCACTGTGTTGGTTCCTGAGGTGATTGGGAAGAAACAGTACAAGTGAGTAGCTATCTTTACCAGTAGAACATTACCAACGCTTGTTGTCTGCCTCATGCTTCTAATAATGTTCTATTTCACGGTTTACCTTCTGGGCAGGATGTATTAACATACATTGCTGCACCTCACAGTGTTGTTGATCGTATATGTACTAACATATGCGATTAGCATCACAATGCGGTGACGAGGCCCCCCGCGATACCTGTGAGGTGATATGCAGGGGGGTCTCCGTCACCTCCCTGGGCTCTCACACTCCTCAACTGCCGGGGAGCAGCAGCAGGCTGTCCCCGGCGCCTCCTCCTCCCTGCAGCCGGAAGGACCAACTGCTGGGTTGGAGGAGCTTGACTTCCAGAGCCAGGATGCCTTAACAGAGGTATGCCGGGGGAGAGGGGGGCCGGTGTCAGCGGCGCGAGTCGGCGGGTTGGGGCGGCTGGCGTTAAGAAGCCCATAGGCTTCTATAGGGTATCGCCATCAAATGATGGCGATACCCTGTGCGGCGAAAACGTGGCGGTCGGGGCTTAGTTCATATGAAAATGCGGTAAAAACTTCCGAAAACTGAGGTTTTACCTCATTTTTAGTACATCCCGGCCAATAACCTAAGTGTATTTATGTGTGTGTAAATATGTATATTATATATCATGAATGTTACAAAGTGTTTTCACATAAGTGCTTGGCTTTTTAAAAAAATTTAAAAGTATTTGGTTTATTGCCTGTCATATAAGTCAAACGGTTTTACTATAGTTGCTTGCCCTCCCACATCTGCACTCTAAAGTGAATCGGGAGTCTCCTGCTACCACAGAAAGTTTAGACCCCAGGATTCCCCTCTGCCCCGTCAGGAATCTGGACTGGGCATATTGGGGTATATTTACTAAGGTCCCGATTTTGACCGAGATGCCGTTTTTTCTTCAAAGTGTCATTTCGGTAATTTACTAAACAAAAATCTCGGCAGTGATGAGGGCATTCGTAATATTTTGGAAGTCCTAGGAAAAAATCACGAATCAATACACCATCGGTCAAATACGCCTGCAATTTGGTAGAAATCGGTAATTTACTAAAAAGTGCAAATCACAAACACTGCCGACAATGGCCCTCATTCCGAGTTGTTCGCTCGGTATTTTTCATCGCATCGCAGTGAAAATCCGCTTAGTACGCATGCGCAATGTTCGCACTGCGACTGCGCCAAGTAACTTTACTATGATGAAAGTATTTTTACTCACGGCTTTTTCTTCGCTCCGGCGATCGTAATGTGATTGACAGGAAATGGGTGTTACTGGGCGGAAACACGGCGTTTCAGGGGCGTGTGGCTGAAAACGCTACCGTTTCCGGAAAAAACGCAGGAGTGGCCGGAGAAACGGTGGGAGTGCCTGGGCGAACGCTGGGTGTGTTTGTGACGTCAACCAGGAACGACAAGCACTGAAATGATCGCACAGGCAGAGTAAGTCTGGAGCTACTCTGAAACTGCTAAGTAGTTAGTAATCGCATTATTGCGAATACATCGTTCGCAATTTTAAGAAGCTAAGATTCACTCCCAGTAGGCGGCGGCTTAGCGTGTGTAACTCTGCTAAATTCGCCTTGCGACCGATCAACTCGGAATGAGGGCCAATAGCCAAACACTGCCGTGCAGAAATACAATTCGTGAAAAAGTGCTAAAAAAAAACAGACCTGCTTTTTTATCCCGTGTTTGGATAGGCATGCAGGGATCCATGAGATCCGTGCATGTTTATCAGTGGGAAGGGGATGGGAAAGTGTTTATTTTTTGAAAAAAAATTGCGTGGGGTCCCCCCTCCTAAGCAAAACCAGCCTCGGGCTCTTTGAGCCGGTCCTGGTTGCAAAAATATGGGGAAAAAAATTATAGAGGTTCCCCCATATTTAAACAACCAGCACCGGGCTCTGCGCCTGGTCCTGGTTCCAAAAATACGGGGGACAAAAAGCGTAGGGGTCCCCCGTATTTCTGAAACCAGCACCGGGCTCCACTAGCCAGATACATAATGCCACAGCCGGGGGACACTTTTATATAGCTCCCGGCGGCCCTGGCATTACATAACCAACTAGTCACCCCTGGCCGCGGTACCCTGGAGGAGTGGGGACCCCTTCAATCAAGGGGTACCCCCCCTCCAGCCACCCAAGGACCAGGGGTGAAGCCCGAGGGTGTCCCCCCCTTCCAAGGGCTGCGGATGGGAGGCTGATAGCCGTTGTGTAAAAAAATGAATATTGTTTTTAGTAGCAGTACTACAAGTCCCAGCAAGCCTCCCCCGCAAGCTGGTACTTGAAGAACCACAAGTACCAGCATGCGGAGGAAAACCGGGCCCGCTGGTACCTGTAGTACCACTACTAGAAAAATACCCCAATAAAAACATAAGACACACACCTTGACCCCAATAAAAACATAAGACACACCTTGAAAGTATAACTTTAATGCATACATACACACCTCCATATACACATACTTACCTTATGTTCACACGAGGGTCGGTCCTCTTCTCCATGTAGAATCCATGGGGTACCTGTGGAAAAAATTATACTCACAAAATCCAGGGTAGAAGGCTCTTCTTCTTGTAATCCATTTGTAATCCAGGTACTTGTCAAAATAAAAAAAACGGACACCCGACCACGAACTGAAAGGGGACCCATGTTTTCACATGGGACCCGTTTCCCCGAATGCCAGAAACCCCCTCTGACTTATGTCTAAGAGGGTTCCATCAGCCAATCAGGGAACGCCACGTTGTGGCATCCTCCTGATCGGCTGTGTGCTTCTGTACTGTATGACAGGCGGCACACGGCAGTGTTACAATGTAGCGCCTATGCGCTCCATTGTAACCAATGGTGGGAACTTTGTGGTCAGCGGTTGATCGAAAGTAACCTCACCGCTGACCTTATACACATAATGACACACATAGTGCCCCTTATACATATTTCGCAAATTATGAATGCCCTTAAACACATAATGACACACATAGTGCCCCCTACACATAATTCACACATTATTAATGTAACATGAATATTTATAATTTCATTTGTTAGCCTTAAATTATTATATTCAATTTAATAGTATTAGAATGAATCTGTTGTTCATTTTTTCTCTTCATTATTACTAATGTGCCTATAAACAAATATTTTGTTAAGAGAAATTATATATTAACTCATATGTATAGATATATGAAATAGGTATATATATATATATATGTGTAGAAATTATTAGTAAATAAGTGGAGCAGTTGTGAAAATGTCAGCTGCCATCCTGGCTTTATTATAGGTTATTGTGTGTACCTCAGGGTGAGCTCGAGGCATTTTTGTATAGCAATAGCCTGCAGGGTAGTAAAGGCGGCAAATAGGGTCGCGTGCTGCGGGAGCAACAACCTGCAGGGCAGGAAGAGTGGGTCCCCGTGCCGGGTTGAGGACTGACCGCGAGCGACTGAGGATAGGGAACCAATGGAGGACGGCTGAGCAGCGCGAGTCAACCTGGCTGTGAGTATAAAGGAAGCTCACCTGCGCTGGGGAGATTAGATTGCTGTTCCCCTGTGAGTGCGCACGTCTGGATCTCCTATGCCACTGACAGAGATGTTAGCTGTCAAAGTGGCTGGCGGAGTCCAGGTGATGTAGCCAGGACAGGACTGACGGAGGAGGGCGGAAAAGCAGCGGGGCGGGTACAAGCGAGAGTACTCACCGCTGTGCCGCTGCGACCCGACGTGCATGCGGTGATCGGGCAGCATAAAGGTGCAGTGTGATCCGGACGTGGACGGGCTGAGCAGGCTCGGCGCTCGGCGGGGCGGAGGAGTGGAGGTGCGCACAGCAGCGGCAGCTGTGTGATCCATGAGGCGGCAATTACGGAGGCATCCCAGAGGCTGGTCGGCGCCTGCTAAGTGACGGCGGCTCATAGCAACCAGAGACGCCATTCTGGTTGGTAGAGGGGGAAGCCGAGACAGTGCCAGTGACACCCAGTGGGACCTCAGCCCTGCCCACCACTGCATCATAGAACAGAAGGAGGAGTCGGGGGAGCGCTCAGCTGCAGCTCTACTAAACGAGTGAGTGTACCACCCTGCACCTCTCACACACCTATGCACTAGAACACCAATGTTAGGCAACCTTATCATAAAATGCAGTAGTGAGAATATATATATATACGTACATTAAACCCTGAGGAAAGACGCAGATTTATGAAAGACTGAGGAGGAGAGGGCACAAGTGCACTGTAACTAGAAACCGCTTGAACTCATTAAGGGTCTGCATTATAGAGTGGATAAAAGTAAAGAAAATGGGGCCCTATGTCACCCCTCACATATACGAATTTATGGGACAGCCTCAATGAGTTTAAAGGGTGGAGTACAGAATTTGGACATCTATCACTCCTAAGTGACATTTAAAGATCAGACAGTATAAACTGTATATATATATATTTTATTCGTATGCTATCGGACAGTGGTAATAGCTTAAGAGATCAGCAGGAAGAGTGAAGTGGAAAAGACTAATTTATCTAAACTGAGAAATAACTGTATTGCTTATTATATATACAGTCTTAAAGCCCCAAAGGTAGAGATAACAACTTCATAAATCGCATGGTGTCACTACAGGGAACCTAGCAGTAAAAAGAACAGCCAGGAAATGTGCAGTTACAAGATATCCACTTACAGTGTTGTGAATAATCGAAACATTACTACAGCTACAGTCAAGACGGATACAGTAGTTAAATACTAGTTGACAGACTACATAAAACTTCAGGAAGAAGAGATACAATTGTAGCAGAGAGCAGGCAATTTCATGCAGGCTGTTTAAAAGACATTATCTGCTGGTTAGAATGTGGAGAAACTAACACAATTAAGGAGGAGGAACTTCTACTACTTATACAACTCCTTCTATGACTGAGTCTCGTTGTGGAATTTAACCTGGTCGAAAGTGAAGGGCTTTCTGCCCGTTTAATCAGGAAATGTGCAGTTACAAGATATCCACTTACAGTGTTGTGAATAATCGAAACATTACTACAGCTACAGTCAAGACGGATACAGTAGTTAAATACTAGTTGACAGACTACATAAAACTTCAGGAAGAAGAGATACAATTGTAGCAGAGAGCAGGCAATTTCATGCAGGCTGTTTAAAAGACATTATCTGCTGGTTAGAATGTGGAGAAACTAACACAATTAAGGAGGTGGAACTTCTACTACTTATACAACTCCTTCTATGACTGAGTCTCGTTGTGGAATTTAACCTGGTCGAAAGTGAAGGGCTTTCTGCCCGTTTAATTTTTAATGTTATGCAAGGTATTAGCTAGTGTACACTAGTTTAAGGGTCCAGACACTGCACTTAATTTTTGAGTACCCGGGTCACTCTTATACTCATTTTAAGGTACTTTTTTGTATATTGCATGCAAAATAATTTGTATAGGCTAAGAACAGGGTATAGTGAGACATAATTGAAATGTAATTTGTTCTACTGTGTAAGTAAGAAATGCTCAGTTTTAAAATACTCTTTTGTGACAAATAAATGTATGTACTTATACTTACCATATATGTTGATGTGAGTCGGAGTTTCGTCCGGGGATCCTGAAGTGCAAACAGAAGAACAGGTATAATATTATACTGAAAGGACTTTGAACATACATACACTATTGATACAGATAGGATAGATTTGTAATTAATATTCATTAATAAGTAAGGCTTACCCAGGCAAGCCATAAAATATTAGCTTGGGTGGAGGCACATATGTATTAAGTACCCCTGAGTGGTGAGAGAGGGGTTACATTTGGAGGCACCGCGTGAGATAAATTTGTAAAATACTCAGGTGTAAGGGAAGCACAGTAGCCAAAATGAATCAATATACCAGTAGTGAAGCATTTGATTGGTGCACAAGGAAGGGAGTGACTCCCGAAAGGAGTTTTGTATTGTGTGGGGATCTCACAGACATCACCGATGGAACAATTATGACAGAGATGTTATTCCTTTTTGGGATAAAACAACCAAATATTTCTGATAAGCAATTCAGGGAAAACGGAGAGTTGTGTGCTGTATTAATAACTACTAGTCAAGACTTAGAGTCTGAGTTGTTACCTAAAGTGGTGGCTGTGAGATCTAACCCTAACCGCAGGTGGAAAATTATATGGCCTGAAAAGGAAGACAGTGAAAGAGCTGCTGAACCATTAGTTATGGGTGATATGTCTTTTACGGCTGGACGAGATCCGTCTGCCGCTGGGGGAGAAGGTGGTCCATCACAGGGTACGGAAGAAAAGTTAGGGAATCAGTTAGAAGTTATAGCTGATAAAGTAGTACATCAATTAGAAAGATGGCATTATGAGGGGAGTTATAGGCGATTGAGGATTTTCTCAGGAATACTTCCTGTGCCTACTGGCGAGGAACCGTATGAAGCCTGGAGGGAGGCAGCTATACAGCAGTCTGAAGAGTGGCATTGTCCTGATCATATAAAAAAGCAAAGGATTGTAGAAAGTTTAAGGGGACCCGCTATGGGAATCATTCAGGCCACTAGGAAAAGTAATCCTGAGGCCACTGTGGCTGATTACTTCCAGGCACTGGAATACACCTATGGGACATTGGAAGATGTAGGTGACTTGGTTGCTAGATTCAACCATACTTATCAAGAGACGGGGGAGAAGTTGTCCCAGTATGTGTATAGATTGGATAAAATAATCCATAAAATTATAGATAAAGGGGGATTATCTCCTGCTGAGGTTAATAGTAGTAGGTTGAAACAAGTAATTAGAGGAGCTTTAACAACTGACCCTGTGGCACAGCGTTTACGGTGTACCGCTCTGTTATTAGGAAGCCCCACCCTTAATGATTTAATTAAGGAAATTACCCAGGAGGAAGCTTTAATCGCCAATAGGGAAAAGACCCATGCCAAAGCCGTAAAAGTAGTAATACCCTCCTCTGAGACTCAGGGATCAAGGGATGACAAATTACTTACTTTGGTAGAGGAACAAAATAAAAAAATGGACCAGCTTATTTTGGCGCTAAATCAAAGGATGGCACCGTCTAATGTAGCTTCCCGTAATTCTATTAGGGGAATTAACAATGGTAGGGGAAATTTTAGGAGAGGTGGAGATTTTACATCCAGAGGGTGTTTTCGATGTGGACAGCTAGGGCATAGGGTTATGAACTGTCCTTTAGGCTGGGGTAATTCGGAAGTGGGAACTACTGGTCAGTTGGATAATGTTTCCATTCAGGGAAACGACAGTGGGAGGATGGCGGGCCCCTCGCCGTCTCCCAGAAACTAGATGTGGATTCAATGGGGAGTGCCCAGTGGAGTAGTTCAATCCCTGATGGAATGATAGGACCTGCTCCACGTGTGGTCGTTAAATTGAATGGACATCCCTGCCCTGTTTTATTAGACAGTGGATCTCAGGTGTCCATTATATTTGAGCACTGGTATAGACACTATCTCTCTAACGTTCCTATTATGCCCTTGGAAGGATTGGTAATCTGGGGGCTAAGTGAACAGAAATACCCCTATTTGGGTTATGTCCTAGTTAACATAGAGTTTCCAGAGGAATTCATGGGTGTGTCAGAACCCTTACCTCTCATTGCTCTGGTATGCCCAGAGTCCCCAGGAGATAAGACTGTGATGCCGGTGATTGTGGGAACTAATGCTCACTTATTTAAAGTCCTCAGTGATTGGTGTTTAAAAATGAATAGGGAAGTCACTTCTGTTAATATGTTGACTCACCATATGAACTCCCATGAAGGATATTCTGGGTACAGAGAGTCCTCTTTGGCTCAGGATATGTCTTTGGATGATTTTATTCCCTGTTTCCATGGGAGTGACATTGGGTTGGTAGAAAGAGATACCCTATGTAAAGAGTTGGTAAAACGGCAGCACGTTTTTTCTCTTGGGGAATGGGATTTGGGAAAAGCTGCAGGTGTGGAACATTGTATTAAGCTAAATGATGAGACTCCATTCAGGGAGAGGTCACGCCGTCTTGCTCCTGCAGATTTTGAGGATGTTAGGCAGCATCTTAGAACTTTGCTGGAAATTGAAGTTATTCAACATTCGGAGAGTCCATATGCCTCACCTATAGTAGTGGCTCGTAAAAAGAATGGCAATATCAGAATGTGTATTGATTACCGGACTCTTAACCAACGCACAGTGCCAGATCAATACACTGTTCCTCGGATAGAGGAGGCATTGGACTGTCTGCAGGGGAGTCAGTGGTTCACCGTGCTGGATCTACGGAGTGGGTATTACCAAATACCTATGAGCCCACATGACAGAGAGAAAACTGCATTTATCTGCCCTTTAGGCTTCTTTGAATTCTTGAAGATGCCTCAGGGTATTAAGGGTGCACCGGCTACTTTCCAGCGTACAATGGAACAAACGGTGGGTGATATGAACTACCGTGAGGTATTAGTATACCTTGATGATATCATTGTATTTGGGTCCTCTTTGCAGGAACATAACCATCGTCTGCTTAAAGTACTTGACAGGTTACTAAAAAAAGGACTAAAGCTTTCTATAGATAAATGTAAGCTCTGTCAGTCCTCTGTTACTTATTTGGGACATGTGGTGAGCCGACATGGAATTTCCACTGACCCCACTAAAGTGGAGGCTGTGAACAGGTGGCCCAGACCCACAAGGTTGAAGGAGTTAAGATCTTTCCTAGGGTTTTGTGGGTATTACCGCCGGTTTGTACCTTATTATTCTGTAATATGTCACCCACTTACTGAATTGACTAGAGGGTATCCCCCTAGTGGCAAAACCTCATTGGCCAAATCAGGTAAAAAAGAGGGCTATTTTAAACCGTCTGAGGAATTTGGGGATAGATGGACCAGCAAGTGTGAAGATGCCTTCCTCAAGTTAAAATGGAGTCTTACTAATGCCCCTGTTTTGGCATATGCTGATCCTACAATTCCCTATGTGGTACATGTGGATGCGTCATTTGATGGTCTAGGAGCAGTGTTGTATCAACCTCATGAAGGAAAATTACAACCTATATCTTATATCAGTCGAGGATTGTCCAATAGTGAAAGGAGATATCCCGTACACAAACTGGAATTCCTTGCTCTCAAATGGGCTGTATCTGATAGATTTCATGAGTACTTATATGGGGCAAGCTTTGAGGTGTACACTGACAATAACCCCCTGACATATGTGCTGACCACTGCTAAATTAGATGCTACAGGGCACCGGTGGTTATCTGCACTGTCTATCTATGATTTTAAAATTAAATATCGCCCAGGCATCAATAATATAGATGCTGATGCTTTATCTAGATTAACAAGAACTGAGATGGAATCAGATAGGTCAGATTGGATTGAAGTTCCGGCAACCACCCTTAAGGGATTGTGCTTTAACATACAGTGCTTGTGGACAGAACTTGGAGAATGCATCAGTGCCCTTGGAGCCTCTGACAAGGCCTTACCCCTGGCTTACTGTTGGTTAAGCCAATTAGAGTTAGGAAATTTACCCCGCATAGGTCATGAGAAGATTCGCATGGATCAACGGAGTGATTCTGATATCTCTGTTGTTATACTTTGTATTGAGGCTGGTTGTGCTGACAGTGATGTAAGCTCTATGACGCCTGCATCTAAGTTGTTATTGAGGCATATAAAGCAATTGGTTGTAAAGAATGGTATACTATACCGTAAATTAGTCAGGTCAAATGGAAAGGTGAAGTTTCAATTGGTTGCTCCCCAATGCTATAGGGCAACTATTTTAAAGTCATTACATGATCAGCATGGTCATCTCGGGGTGGATAAAACAGCAGGATTGATCACTGACCGTTTTTACTGGCCATTTATGGAAAAGGATATTGAGAATTACTGTAAAACCTGTGGCAGTTGTGTTTTGAGGAAGTCTCTTCCCACCAAGTCTTCTCCCCTTGTGACTCTCAATAGCCATGGACCTATGGATCTAGTATGTATTGATTATTTATCATTAGAAACATCACCGGGGAAAGAATGTAACATTCTTGTAGTAACGGATCACTTCACCCGTTACGCTCAGGCTTATGTTACCCCTGACCAGAAGGCCCTTACTGTAGCTAAAACTCTATGGGAAAGGTTTTTCGTCCACTATGGCTTACCAGCTAGATTGCACTCTGACCAGGGGCGTGATTTTGAAGGAAAAATCATTCATGAACTTTGTATGTGCTGTGGGATTAAGAAATCCCGAACTACTCCTTATCATCCGCAGGGTAACCCACAGCCGGAACGTTTTAATCGTACATTGCTCAATATGATGGGTACTCTGGATCCAAGGGGCAGAACACAATGGAATAGGAAAATATGTCATTTGGTTCATGCCTATAACTGCACCAAGAATGAATCCACTGGGTACTCCCCATATGAATTGATGTTTGGGCGGGAAGCCAGACTGCCCATAGATGTCTCATTAGGTCTTCCATCCCGGGATGCCAATGGACAAACTCATTCCCAATACATAAGTAAATTACGAAAAGAACTTAGAGAAGCACACCAATTAGCTCAGGAGGCATCTAGAAAGGCCGGGGCTAAGAATAAGATTAGATATGATCTGCAAGTAAAAGAAAATTTATTGAAAATAGGGGACCGCGTGCTAATACAGCAACTAGGACGTCCCAGACGACAAAAATTAGCTTATAGATGGAGGTCTAATCCATATGTGGTAATAGACAAATTACCAACATACCAGTCTATAAGCTAAGGTCAGAGTCGGGGGAGGGACAAATTCTCACCTACCACAGACAGCATCTTTTGCCTATAGCACAAAATCTTCGTTTCCCTGAAGTAGCTGAAGATGAGTCACAGTTAAGATCTACTTGGAGAACTGGTAGTAGGTTACGATCTTCTCAAGGACAATGCCACTCCCCAGGAATCTCAGCCGGTCCTAATGAGGATTCTGAGAATAGGGAATGTGGTCCAGGATATTTCTATTGTGATAAGGATCCTGATAGCTCTGTTCCCTGGTTGTCCAATTGTATCACGCCCAATGGGTTTCATGAGGGTATCCCCGATAATGATTGTAATATATCAGTCAATAGTAATAATGAGGATGGTGGGTTGGAATCTGAGAAAGAATTTACATCAGAAGGTAGTATAGGTGATACTGATGTTAACATAAATAGGGATTCTTGCATGGAAACTGGGATTTCTGAGACTGGTGAGGATATAGTGCATAGTTATAGGCCATCCAGGGAACGGAAACCTCCCTTAATACTAACCTATCCGGAATTAGGTAAACCTTCATATTTAAATCAAATAATTCACCCAAGTATAGTACTTACCTGGCCTTACTTCGGGTATGGGAATGGGGAGGATATTTGGTGATCTGATGAATTGGGAAGAAGAGATATGCAGATCACCAGGGGGAGAGTGTAACATGAATATTTATAATTTCATTTGTTAGCCTTAAATTATTATATTCAATTTAATAGTATTAGAATGAATCTGTTGTTCATTTTTTCTCTTCATTATTACTAATGTGCCTATAAACAAATATTTTGTTAAGAGAAATTATATATTAACTCATATGTATAGATATATGAAATAGGTATATATATATATGTGTAGAAATTATTAGTAAATAAGTGGAGCAGTTGTGAAAATGTCAGCTGCCATCCTGGCTTTATTATAGGTTGTTGTGTGTACCTCAGGGTGAGCTCGAGGCATTTTTGTATAGCAATAGCCTGCAGGGTAGTAAAGGCGGCAAATAGGGTCGCGTGCTGCGGGAGCAACAACCTGCAGGGCAGGAAGAGTGGGTCCCCGTGCCGGGTTGAGGACTGACCGCGAGCGACTGAGGATAGGGAACCAATGGAGGACGGCTGAGCAGCGCGAGTCAACCTGGCTGTGAGTATAAAGGAAGCTCACCTGCGCTGGGGAGATTAGATTGCTGTTCCCCTGTGAGTGCGCACGTCTGGATCTCCTATGCCACTGACAGAGATGTTAGCTGTCAAAGTGGCTGGCGGAGTCCAGGTGATGTAGCCAGGACAGGACTGACGGAGGAGGGCGGAAAAGCAGCGGGGCGGGTACAAGCGAGAGTACTCACCGCTGTGCCGCTGCGACCCGACGTGCATGCGGTGATCGGGCAGCATAAAGGTGCAGTGTGATCCGGACGTGGACGGGCTGAGCAGGCTCGGCGCTCGGCGGGGCGGAGGAGTGGAGGTGCGCACAGCAGCGGCAGCTGTGTGATCCATGAGGCGGCAATTACGGAGGCATCCCAGAGGCTGGTCGGCGCCTGCTAAGTGACGGCGGCTCATAGCAACCAGAGACGCCATTCTGGTTGGTAGAGGGGGAAGCCGAGTCAGTGCCAGTGACACCCAGTGGGACCTCAGCCCTGCCCACCACTGCATCATAGAACAGAAGGAGGAGTCGGGGGAGCGCTCAGCTGCAGCTCTACTAAACGAGTGAGTGTACCACCCTGCACCTCTCACACACCTATGCACTAGAACACCAATGTTAGGCAACCTTATCATAAAATGCAGTAGTGAGAATATATATATATACGTACATTAAACCCTGAGGAAAGACGCAGATTTATGAAAGACTGAGGAGGAGAGGGCACAAGTGCACTGTAACTAGAAACCGCTTGAACTCATTAAGGGTCTGCATTATAGAGTGGATAAAAGTAAAGAAAATGGGGCCCTATGTCACCTCTCACATATACGAATTTATGGGACAGCCTCAATGAGTTTAAAGGGTGGAGTACAGAATTTGGACATCTATCACTCCTAAGTGACATTTAAAGATCAGACAGTATAAACTGTATATATATATATATATATATTTTATTCGTATGCTATCGGACAGTGGTAATAGCTTAAGAGATCAGCAGGAAGAGTGAAGTGGAAAAGACTAATTTATCTAAACTGAGAAATAACTGTATTGCTTATTATATATACAGCAGTGGTGGCCAAACAGTCGATCGCGATCGACTGGTCGATCGCGGACATGCGACCAGTCGATCGCGATCCGCCGCCCAGCCACCCGAAGCCGCGCCTCTCCTGCCCTCCGCTCCCGCTCTGTCTCCTCACAGTCTGACGGCCGAGTGTATAGCTCAAATCAGGTGCCGGTTCGTTAGCCAATGAGAGCTCGCGGACCGGCACCTGATTTGAGCCATACACGCTGCCGTCAGACTGAGGAGGCAGAACGGGAGCAGCAGGCAGGAGAGGCGCGCGCTGCGCTCACCACACACCAACGGTGAGCTGTTCTATAATCTATACATGTCTGGCACTGGGGGAATATCTGGCTCTGCAGACACATGGCACTGTGGGGGCATATCTGGTACTGTTGGGGCATATCTGGCACTGTGGGGCATGTCTGGCACTGTGGGGTCATGTGTGGCACTGGGGGCATATCTGGCTCTGCGGGCACATGGCACTGTGGGGGCATATCTGGCACTGGGGGCATATCTGGCACTGTGGGGCATGTCTGGCACTGTGGGGTCATGTGTGGCACTGGGGGAATATCTGGCTCTGCGGGCACATAGCACTGTGGGGGCATATCTGGCACTGGGGGCATATCTGGCACTGGGGCATGTCTGGCACTGCGGGGTCATGTGTGGCACTGGGGGCATATCTGGCTCTGTGGGCACATGGCACTGTGGGGGCATGTCTGGCACTGTGGGGTCATGTGTGGCACTGGGGGAATATCTGTCTCTGCGGGCACATGGCACTGTGGGGGCATATCTGGCACTGTGGGGCATATCTGGCACTGTGGGGCATGTCTGGCACTGTGGGGTCATGTTTGGCACTGGGGGCATATCCGGCTCTGCGGGCACATGGCACTGTGGGGGCATGTGTGGCACTGTGGGGTCATGTGTGGCACTGGGGGAATATCTGGCTCTGCGGGCACATGGCACTGTGGGGGCATATATGGCACTGGGGGCATATCTGGCACTGTGGGGCATGTCTGGCACTGTGGGGTCATGTGTGGCACTGGGGGCATATCTGGCTCTGCGGGCACATGGCACTGTGGGGGCATGTCTGGCACTGTGGGGTCATGTGTGGCACTGGGGGAATATCTGGCTCTGCGGGCACATGGCACTGTGGGGGCATATCTGGCACTGGGGGCATATCTGGCACTGTGGGGCATGTCTGGCACTGTGGGGTCATGTGTGGCACTGGGGGCATATCTGGCTCTGCGGGCACATGGCACTGTGGGGGCATGTCTGGCACTGTGGGGTCATGTGTGGCACTGGGGGAATATCTGGCTCTGCGGGCACATGGCACTGTGGGGGCATATCTGGCACTGGGGGCATATCTGGCACTGTGGGGGCATGTCTGGCACTTTGGGGTCGTGTGTGGCACTGGGGGCATATCTGTCTCTGCGGGCACATGACACTGTGGGGGCATGTCTGGCACTGTGGGGTCATGTGTGGCACTGGGGGAATATCTGGCACTGCGGGCACATGGCACTGTGGGGGCATATCTGGCACTGTGGGGGCATATCTGTAATCTGGCGCTGTGGGGGCATATCTGTATCTGGCACTGTGGGGTCATATGTGGCACTGGGCATATCTGGCTCTGTGGGCACATGGCACTGTGGGGGCATATCTGTATCTGGCAGTGTGGGGGCATATCTGGCACTGTGGGGTCATATGTGGCACTGGGCATATCTGGCTCTGCGGGCACATGGCACTGTGGGGGCATATCTGGCACTGTGGGCACATGGCACTGTGGGGGCATGTGTATCTGGCACTGTGGGGGCATATCTGGCACTGTGGGGGCATGTGTATCTGGCACTGGGGGCATATGTGTTTGAGGTTTTTACCTGTGGGGGCCAATGTGTTATTTTGCGTGAGGTAGTCATTACACTCTGCGCAGCAAGGCTACGTCCCTTTTTTTTTTTTATACCACGCCCATTTTTAGTTATAGCACGCCCACTTTTTGTTATGCCACGCCCCTTTTTTTGCGCGCGCGCCTGCGGCGCGCGCTATTATTCCTCCTAGGTAGATCACAAAAGCTTTTTAGCTTTCACAGTAGATCACCGACTCCAAAAGTCTGGCCACCCCTGATATACAGTCTTAAAGCCCCAAAGGTAGAGATAACAACTTCATAAATCGCATGGTGTCACTAAAGGGAACCTAGCAGTAAAAAGAACAGCCAGGAAATGTGCAGTTACAGGATATCCACTTATACCCCTTTCACATCGCACAAATAACCCGGTACCGACACGGCATATTGCCGTGTCGAACCGGGTCAGTGTGCGATGTGAAAGCACACTGGGCGATTTAGCGGGTCGCCTGACCCGGTAAATCAACCCGGTAAAAAAGAAGGGTTTTACCCGGGTTGATTACCGGGTCAGGTGCGGTGTGAATGGGAGCCGTGTCGATGCGACACGGTTCCCATTCACAAGATAGGGAGAGGCGGCGCTGGAGATGAGCTCATCTCCCGACGCCGCCTCCACCCCCGCCCCTGCTGCTGCTGCGGCCTCCGTTGTCATGGCAACCGACCCGGTATATTGCCGGGTCGGGAAGCCTGCAACGGAGCGCAAATGCCGGATCCCACCCGGTAAGTACACGTTTGTCTTACCGGGTAGGACCCGGCATTTGCGGTGTGAATGCAGCATTACAGTGTTGTGAATAATCGAAACATTACTACAGCTACAGTCAAGACGGATACAGTAGTTAAATACTAGTTGACAGACTACATAAAACTTCAGGAAGAAGAGATACAATTGTAGCAGAGAGCAGGCAATTTCATGCAGGCTGTTTAAAAGACATTATCTGCTGGTTAGAATGTGGAGAAACTAACACAATTAAGGAGGAGGAACTTCTACTACTTATACAACTCCTTCTATGACTGAGTCTCGTTGTGGAATTTAACCTGGTCGAAAGTGAAGGGCTTTCTGCCCGTTTAATTTTTAATGTTATGCAAGGTATTAGCTAGTGTACACTAGTTTAAGGGTCCAGACACTGCACTTAATTTTTGAGTACCCGGGTCACTCTTATACTCATTTTAAGGTACTTTTTTGTATATTGCATGCAAAATAATTTGTATAGGCTAAGAACAGGGTATAGTGAGACATAATTGAAATGTAATTTGTTCTACTGTGTAAGTAAGAAATGCTCAGTTTTAAAATACTCTTTTGTGACAAATAAATGTATGTACTTATACTTACCATATATGTTGATGTGAGTCGGAGTTTCGTCCGGGGATCCTGAAGTGCAAACAGAAGAACAGGTATAATATTATACTGAAAGGACTTTGAACATACATACACTATTGATACAGATAGGATAGATTTGTAATTAATATTCATTAATAAGTAAGGCTTACCCAGGCAAGCCATAAAATATTAGCTTGGGTGGAGGCACATATGTATTAAGTACCCCTGAGTGGTGAGAGAGGGGTTACACCCATATACACAATAATAATAATAATTATTATTATTATTAGCAGTTATTTATACACATATTCTGCAGCGCTTTACAGAGAATATTTGGCCATTCACGTCGGTCCCTGCCCCAGTGGAGCTTACAATCTATATTCCCTACCACATGTACATGCACACACATTCATACTAGGGTTAATTTTTGTTGGGATCCAATTGACCTACCAGTATATTTTTGGATTGTGGGAGGAAACCGGAGTATCCGGAGGAAACCCACGCAAGTACGGGGAGAATATACAAAATACGCACAGGTAGAGCCATGGTGGGTATCGATCCCATGACCTCAGTGCTGTGAGGCAGTAACGCTAACCATTACACCATCCGTACTGCCCCACACATATAGTGCCCTTTACACATTTGCCGCACATTATTAATGCATTTATACTCAAGACACGCATAATGGTGGTCATTCCGAGTTGTTTGCTCTTTGCCTTTTTTTTATCGCAATGCAGCGATTAGGTGGAAAATGTGCATGAGCATGGTACGCAGCGTGCATGCGCTAAGTTATTTATCACAAAACTTAGTAGATTTACACAAGCTCGAGCAACGTTTTTTCATCGCTCGAGTGTGATTGACAGGAAGTGGGTGTTTCTGGGCGGAAACTGGCCGTTTTCAGGTAGTGTGCTAAAAAACGCAGGCGTGACAGGTTAAAACGCAGGAGTGGCTGGAGAAACGGGGGAGTGGCTGGCCGAACGCAGGGCGTGTTTGTGATGTCAAACCAGGAACTAAATGGACCGAGGTGATCGCAATCTAGGAGTATGTCTGGAGCTACTCAGAAACTGCAAGGAATTATTTAGTAGCAGTTCTGCTAATCTTTCATTCGCTATTCTGCTAAGTCTAAGATACACTCCCAGAGGGCGGCGGCCTAGCGTGCGCAATGCTGCTAAAAGCAGCTAGCGAGCGATCAACTCGGCCAATGCCCCTTACACTATTGCACAACCAATCCACTCACACACAGCACTCACACGGCCGCTAACACTGTAACCTCTGCTTCTGCTTGGATACAGATGTTTCCTCATAAATCTTGCCTCAATGCGCCATGCAGCAGGAGATGCCTGGCGTGAGTCAACTGGCAGCTCTGCTAACGTCGGGAGCCTATTTTTGATGAAAATGCATCTTATTTGCATTACTATGTGGCTAGGATGCACAAGCAGCTTCTGCTGACTAAAATGATATGCAGCACGCCTATATACTGTGTGCAACTGTGGCTGTATCTGCATACAAAACACTACACACAGAATATAGGCATGCTGCATATCATTTTAATCAGCAGAAGCTGTTGGAGCCCATAGGCATACCAGATGCCCTAGGCATTTGCCTAGTTTGCCTATGCCTATGGCCGGCTCTGATTATACACATTTAATTCCTGGCCCGATGCAGGTCAAATTGCGCCCAACTGATAATCCTGTGGTGAGTGCAGCGAGGCACTGAGCTTTCAAGGGGACTATTAGCACTAACCCTGCTGCCGGCATTCTTGTGGCCGGGGTGCCGCTGCCGGGATATGGACAATCGGCATCCCAGCCACCAGAATGATGGCAGCGGGGCGAGCACTAAGAGTCTCCTTGCGGGCTTGGCGGCTCGCTTCACCCGCCATAGGATCTGTTGCCACTCTATGGGTCTTGTGGACACCCACGAGTGGAAATAGCCTGCTGCGCCGGGATTCCGACTGGCTTCATTGACGGCTGTCGGGATTCCAGCATCGGTTTACTGACAGCCGGGATCCTGACAGCCGGCAAATTTACTGAATCCCGGTAGTGTGCCTTGATGAAAATTAATAAAAGTATTTTTATTTAATGATTTTAAATAATTGTGCAGACATAAAATGCAGTGTGACTGTGACACGCTCACTGACTTAGATGTGACATTTGCACTTTTACAGTGAACAATATCCCATTTTTTGACGTCGGTAGAAAGATATTGATGCTTCTAGTTTGTGGGGGCATCTCATGGGAGTGTGGAATGTAAGCATTGACTTTTTTATGTTCTTTGGCTTTATTACAGTGGATTACAAATATAAAGAATAAGTAGAAAAGAGGGTAAAAAGAGTGACTGTAATTTAACTGTTGTGTGTTGTACTGAGGGACACCTGTGATTTGTCCACAATCTGTTGTTTCAGAGATTATACCAGGTGTCAGAGTGAACAGTGCCATATCTATAATTGGTGCAAGGTGTGTGGTACAGTAGAGAAATTGCCGGGAAAATAGGCATTTTCTCAGAGACCTGCACGGCGGCCATATTCCTGGTGATTTTCCTACTGCGTTTGTGCAGAAGACGCTAATACACCACTAGAGTCTACTAGTGCTCAGCGCTGCCGGCAGCTGGCTACAGAGGCACAGAGACAGCACACGGGCCCTTTCCTCTTTTAATAGGCCTGTAAAGTAAAACTAATTTCCTAGGGGGGAGTGGCTGAAGAAACGGAGGAGTGTCTGGGCGAACGCTGGGTGTGTTTGTGACGTCAAACCAGGAACGACAAGCACTGAACTGATTGCAGATGCCGAGTAAGTCTCGAGCTACTCAGAAACTGCTAAGAGGTGTGTAATCGCAATTTTGAGAATCTTTCATTCGCAATTTAAAGAAGCTAAGATTCACTCCCAGTAGGCGGCGGCTTAGCGTGTGCAATGCTGCTAAAAGCAGCTTGCGAGCGAACAACTCGGAATGAGGGCCCATGTGCAGAGAGATTTAGATTTGTTTGGGGTGTGTCCAAACTGAAATTTAAATTGTAGTGTAAAAATACAACTGTCTAACATTTGTGGGCTACATACAAAAGCAGACAGTATTTACCCTGCACAGAAAAAATATAAATGTGTTTGCTCCCCTTGCATGGCAACATGGTTTGCTCCCAGGGGCGGAACTGCCGGAGACAACGGAGTCGGTTGCCGCCGGGCTCCTGGCCCTAAGGGGGGCACGGCACCTGCTCCATTGTCCCCCGTTCCGTCTCCAGTACACATTCATTTCTGTAGTGCAGCAGGAGCTGCTAGATGAGCCGGCGAGCGAGCGCAGCGCCTATCAGCATCAGCGGCGCTCGCTCCTCCTCTCTGTGCTCCCTGCTGCTTTGCTCTGGTCACGGATGTCACGTGATATCCGATCGCGACCCAGAGCCGCTGCCGAGGACACGGAGCAGCTGCTAGAACACAGTACACAGTCCTCCTGACTGTTTACCGCCGGGACAGACTCCTGGAAACGCTATACAGTACTACACTGTAAGTGCAAGTCCTATTGGGAGAGGGGACATGTGAGGGAGAAAACACCAAAACATTTTTTTTTATTTATTTAAACTATATAGTATATATATATATATAATAGTATATATATATTCATCCAAGAATGCAGCCCTCCAAATAAGACACAGTCACAGTGCCAGTGTCTTATATGGAGTGCTGCATTCTTGGATGATTGGTAAGTATTTTGCTATATGTGGGCGCCCAACTACTTTATTCCACTACAGACGAGCCGGGCATCAGAGTTATTGATTTATATATATATATATATATATATATATATATATATTGTTGGGGTGGGGGGGCGCGACGAACTATAATTTGCCTCCGGGCGTCGGGGATGAACTTACGCCACTGTTTGCTCCAGATACAAAGTTACAGTATGTGCTTTTCTGCCTTACTTCCAAATCTGAATTAGGCCCAGTGTGTTAAATACCTATATCTCCCCATGTGACAATTATACCCCTTTCACACAGCATATTGCCCGGTGTGAAAGCGCCATAGCTGAAATCCCGGGTTACCTGACCCGGCAATTCAACCCGAGAATAAAGCAGTGTTGTTCCCGGGTTGAATACCAGGACAATGGCAGCTTAAATGGGCTCCCGGGTCGATGCGACCAGCGACCCGTTCACTGCAACAGGGAGAGGCTGCGCGGAGATGATCTCATCTCCCAGAGCTGCCTCCGCCCCGCTGCAGGCTTTGCCCCCCGCCGCTATGGCAACACGCATATTACCAGGTCAGGGAAGCCAACAGCAGCGTCCAATACCGGATCCCACCCGGGAAGGACCCGTTTCCAATTCCCGAATGGGATTTAACATTGGCGGTGGGAAAGGGGTATTATACAGGTTGAAATAAATCTTCAGTAATAGATGAATTCACACTGATCAGTAATCAGTGGTTTCAGATTATACAGTGGTTATAATAAAGTGGTTTCAGATTATTTTGATAATATTGTTGTTACAAGTCTAAAATGCATAGTGTCCTAGTTTTCATGCTAGTAGCACTGGCAAAGGGCACAAGGCTTTAAAAATTACTTTAAAAAGAAAACAACTAATTGGAACATTGTTACATGACTGTTCAAAATGAAATGAGGCTGCTGATTCATGAAAGAGAAAATAAAGTAAATGAATGTTCATTCGCAAGCATGTAAAGAACTTGAAGAGCAATCTTCAAAACATTAATAAATGCAATTTATTAATGATCATTTAATAAAAAAAGTTAGAACATTTTAGGGATGATGATATAGGCAAGTGGTGACTTCATCTGTATATAGACTCCTCTGAGCTCAGAGAGAGGTGAACCATCATGACTCCTGGACACTGCAATTGCGGAGGACCAAGGAAGCCAGCAAGCATGGGCCAACCGCTGAGACTGATCAGAACGCCATGGCAACTGATGACTGCCAGGGAGTCTCCCTGTACCCAGGGCACCTCGCAGTTGCATGCCTGTGGTGGTGAGAACTGTTAGCGCTGCTTGTGACAAACATTTACTGTAAATAGATCCATTAAACTGTTTTTTCAAGTAAGGTCAGGATTTTTTTTTTTAAATCGTAACATTTTATAGAAGAAATACCATGGTGATAAACATATTGCAATGCACAGTTAGTGAATGAGCGATTAAACATATAGATATATGCACCGATAATACAGAAACAACCAAGATGTTAGGAAGTGACAACATTTGGCTGGAATTTGCTAGAAGGAGACTTTACACAGAGAAAGGAGATGGGAAAGGGCAGGGCAGCATGTCCGTAATACCTTTGGTCTTTATATATCTTTTTTAATCATTTTATTATTATTTTTTATTATCCATTCGTACTGTATATCTTTATTTTGTTTTTTGAATTCATCAGATCAAAACCAACAGGCACTGGGGTTTATAAATGAACGTCTGTATGCTATTGAGTGAGTGTCCACAAGGGTGCGCTACTGTATTTTCTCCTATATTTTCTGGACAACTGATAATCACTTTAACAGAACACACAGACATCAGTGTCGTTGATGGTCAATGAATGCTACAATATTGTGCAAAGTGGTTTTTTTTATTAACAAAACAATCACAATGCACAGTGTACATTGATGTTCTTTAGGTTTTATTTTCAGGGTTCCCAACAATAAACATTGAGAAAAAACTCCTGTCACAGCAGCTCCTGTCATTATCAATGCACCCTGATAGGGCTGAGGTGCATTGATAATGATTTTGCATAGGGGTTATTATTATACACATTTAATTCCTGGCCCGATGCAGGTCAAATTGCGCCCAACTGATAATCCTGTGGTGAGTGCAGCGAGGCACTGAGCTTTCAAGGGGACTCTTAGCACTCACCCCGCTGCCGGCATTCTTGTGGCCGGGGTGCCGCTGCCGGGATATGGACAGTCGGCATCCCAGCCACCAGAATGATGGCAGCGGGGCGAGCACTAAGAGTCTCCTTGCGGGCTTGGCGGCTCGCTGCACCCGCCATAGGATCTGTTGCCACTCTATGGGTCTTGTGGACACCCACGAGTGGGAATAGCCCTGCTGTGCCGGGATTCCGGCTGGCTTCATTGACGGCTGTCGGGATTCCAGCATCGGATTACTGACCGCTGGGATCCTGACAGCCGGCAAATTAACTGAATCCCGGTAGTGGGCCTTGATGAAAATTATTAAAAGTATTTTTATTTAATGATTTTAAATAATTGTGCAGACATAAAATGCAGTGTGACACGCTCACTGACTTAGATGTGACATTTGCACTTTTACAGTGAACAATATCCCATTTTTTGACGTCGGTAGAAAGATATTGATGCTTCTAGTTTGTGGGGGCATCTCATGGGAGTGTGGAATGTAAGCATTGACTTTTTTATGTTCTCTGGCTTTATTACAGTGGATTACAAATATAAAGAATAAGTAGAAAAGGGGGTAAAAAGAGTGACTGTAATTTAACTGTTGTGTGTTGTACTGAGGGACACCTGTGATTTGTCCACAATCTGTTGTTTCAGAGACTATACCAGGTGTCAGAGTGAACAGTGCCATATCTATAATTGGTGCAAGGTGTGTGGTACAGTAGAGAAATTGCCGGGAAAATGGGCATTTTCTCAGAGACCTGCACGGCGGCCATATTCCTGGTGATTTTCCTACTGCGTTTGTGCAGAAGACGCTAATACACCACTAGAGTCTACTAGTGCTCAGCGCTGCCGGCAGCTGGCTACAGAGGCACAGAGACAGCACACGGGCCCTTTCCTCTTTTAATAGGCCTGTAAAGTAAAACTAATTTCTGAAACCAGAAAGAGACTTACAGACCTCATATTTGTATCTATTCTATACAGGACTTTGTCAGCTATACAAAGGAAATAATACAAGTGAATATATTTAAAGGAGTTAAGAGAGCATGAATTTGAACCCTAAAACTAAATTTCATGCTACGGGACTGTAATTACCATTAGGGCTGTAGAGAGTGGGTCCTGGTACAGGTACGTAGGGGGCATGGCCTAATCGTGCCATGTGGTCACGCACACTACAACAAGCCTGAGTAATTTGTACACGCTCACCCTCGTCTCTGCGCCCCTGTTTAACATTTAAGCCAACAACAACAGTACCTATAACAACACTGTTCAAGGCTATGGATTAATCTTATAGGCTTTTAAAATTCATTTATATTTTCACTAATTTTGGTTTACAATCTGCCTCTACCTTTAGCATAACAGATGACAGAGCATGCTGGCTAGGTGATATGTAGCCCTGATGGCATTCACTCACTATGTAGGGTCAAAATATGAATTTATTTCACATAATACTTGACAACTATTAATACTATTGTTCAGTGGTTTTCCAAACTTTTATATATCACGTCACCCTAGAGTATCACAATTTTTCCATCTTATCGTCTGCTTATTTATAATGGGAATTAGTTTGAGGGCAAGGAGTGTGGAAAGAGAGATTTCTCTGAATCTCTGAGTACATCTGGGGCCTTTTAAGTTTTTTATTTGATTCAGTTCCAGAGAAAACTACACAATCATCTAAATACAGTGAAGAGAAACAAACCCCTCTCAGTGCAGAGATAAGAATATGACTAGTCTTTGTTCTTAACACGTATCCATATTAAGTAAATGTAATATTTTCCATCTAATATTACTAATATTATATTTTCCATCTAATATTTCTAAGTTGGCCAGGCATGCTGAAATATCACACAAATTAGCTTGATATTAGTCAAATTAATATCTAATAGCATGGCTGCAATAAAGGGGGTGCTAAGGGGGCATGTGCCCCGGGTGCCAAATCTGAGAGGGCGCAGAGATGGGTACTCTGCCTCCCCTCCTTTCTCTCAGCCCTTCTGCCAGGTCCAAGAACCCTCGCTGCAGGTACCCGGTCCCCAGCATCACCAATGTGGACTCCTGGGAAACTCCCCCCTCCCCGGCATCTAGAACGCTAATGAGGCAGGGGTGGTGACCATGAACTCTCCAGTTGCCCCCTTTCATTTCCCGAGCGCTGGTCCATTGCCGCTCACACACTCCTGTGCCTGTGTAAGTGCTGTCTGCCCCCAGGCCTGTTCCCCAGCGCCTCCCCCTTCCTGCAGCTCCTCCAGATGAGGACGGGACCCTAAGGGGCTACCTATTGCCGGGTCCCAGACAGAACCCTCGGTGCAGGTCCCCCACTCCTCAGTACCACCAATGTGGACTCCTGGGAAAAAAAAACACCTCCAACAACTAGAACACTTATGAATGGAGCGGGGGTGGCCATTCACACACTCCTGTGCCTGTGTAAACAAAGAAAAAATACAATATACAAGGTATCGGTATTAGTAGTAGAAATTTTAACATGTACAAATCCTCCAAACTAAGCTTAGTTAGAAAGGGCGCCAGTCGTGAGCATCTCAAGATTGTACCATGAAGTTAACAATATTGCTGTACATAATGTGGTTTTTAGTGAAGAGGAAGAGATTTCACATGAGGCAGCCATATACTAAAAAATGTATAGGCTCGTTTCTCTTTATTAAGTGACATTTTAAGTCAATCCATCGAAAAGAAGTATGAAACCCTAGGTATAAACAATGATAACGTTAGTGTATCTGACATAATCCTTGTGATAAAATAGTCTTCCGTCCCACTGCAGCTAGTTTAGCTAAGAGTAATCTTTGCCCCACTGATGGCCTATTCCCAAGGGGACCCAACCGGTATATATCCCATAAAGCCCATTCAGGAGTGGGGGTATATACCGGCTGGGTCCCCTTGGGAATAGGCCATCAGTGGGGCAAAGATTACTCTGCCCCAAACTGCACATTTAAAGCACTTCGAGTCTGTGGAGACACCCATTAGTAGGCGTTGTTTGAGGGGTATAATATGCACAATGCAGCAATTTATATTGCATTTCTATATAAGAAGCTGAAATTAAAGTTTTATTTAATCGGATGGATGCAGAAAGTATGGTCTCAAGGGGGATATTGGGTAAGTCTGTGGCCCATTTTGCCATCCCTCCCTGTAAACCATCCAGAGTAATTTGTCTTTTGATATATGTACTGTATATATTAATAATGAAGTATTGTATATCCTGCCATCAGTTTAACTAATCAATGTGTCTAATTCATTCAAGGCGTCTTTGTCAGAAAATTTGGTAAGAACACTAGAAACATGGCTTCTTACTTGATAATACACAAAGAAGGGTATGAGTGAGTTTGGGTATTTAGCTTTTAATTGTTGGAAAGATAATATGTTCCGAACAGTTTTGTCTAAAACATGAAAAAGTAAACAAAGCCTATCCCTGGTCCAGGCTACGGAAAATGTGTTAATGAGCAACTTGTAGTAATATCATGGCAAAGCGGCAGAAATAAAGTATTATATGAGGAAAGTCGGAGCGAGATAACCGCAGGATAACCGTAAATTATTAGCTATATGAGAGGGGTATACAGAAGGTTCCAGATGTAGCAAACCAAGCAAAGGTACGGCTGGACAGAAAGCTTGTTCCATATCAGTGTTTGCATAGTTACTGGTTGTGTTAATCCAGTCTACCGCGTAATGATAGTTTGCCGCTAACACAGGGCCGGCCCAAACCAATATGATGCCCTAGGCAAGATTTTGGCTGGTGCCCCCTAGCACCGCCGCTAGTTCTGAAGGGCATGCCTGGCATGAGTCAGCTGGCAGCTCTGCTAACACTGGGGCACCTTTTGTTTATGAAAATGTGTCTTATTTGCATTACTATGTGGCTAGGATGCACAAGCAGCTTTTGCTGATTAAAATGATATGCAGCATCCTATATTCTTTGTGCAACTGCGGCTGTATCTGCATCCGAAATGCTACATTACAGTGATTTCCAGGAACATACTGCAACGTAGCATTTCGGATTCAGATACAGCCTCAGTTACACACAGAATATAGGCATGTCGCATATCATTTAAATCAGCAGAAGCTGCTGGTGCCCCTCAGCATATCAAATGCCCTAGGCATTTGCCTAGTTTGCCCATGCCTAGGGCCGGCTCTGCGCTAACATATACTGTAGCTTCGTATACAAGGCAGGTTTATGCCACCCAGGGAGGGCGACTGACATAATTCAAACATTGATAGTCTAGTCTTTTTCCCATCCCAAATAAAAGTACTGAAAGCCTTATTCAATGTTTTTAAATCAGATTCCGTCAGCATAATTGGAATCATTTGTATAGCATATAACAGCCGGGGGAACAATATCATCTTGATCAAGTGGCATCTGCCGATGTATGAAAACGGCAAATGTCTCCACGATCGAAGGTCTGATAGTGTGCGGGCAATCAGTTCAGGGAAGTTGGCTTTCTACAATTCTGCCGGTTTCACTGATACATTCAGGCATAAATACACTAGTGAGGAATTTGCCCATAAAAAAGGAAAGCCTTCTACCCAGTTCTTGCTCGCACCCACATGTAGAGCTAATGCTTTGGTTTTTGTTTTATTTATAATAAAACCAGAGACATTTTCAAAATCGAGCAATATTTGCAAAAAACCTGGGAATGCCTCTTGAGGATTTGTGAAGTATAAAAGGAGGACATCTGCATAAGGTGAGACTTTCAATACATTTGGTCCTATATCTATCCCACACCAAACAACCGGATTAAAAGATCTATCGCTAAATTAAACAATAAGGGCGATAATGGGCAGCCCTGCCTACTGCCACGAAACAAAGTGAAATTTGAAGTATTTAAGTCATTAATGGTTAAGTAGGCCATAGGAGAGGTGTATAAAGTACAAAACAGGGTTCCAAATCCCACACCAAAGTTTTGCATATGCAGCACCCGAAGCAAGTGCGCCCACAATACCCTGCCGAAGGCTTTTTCTGCATCGCAGCTAACTAAGAAGGATTTGCCTTCCGAAGCGGTCAGAGACCGGGTCAGGGCGGCTACCACTTGCCGTAACTTATGAACTGAAGAACGACCTTTTACAAAGCCAGTTTGGGAGGGGTGTAATAATTTGGGTAATATAACCTGTAGCCGTTTCGCTATAATAGTTGTCAGTAATTTGAGATCTTGGTTTAAAAGGGATATGGGGCGATATGATGTAACTAGTGTGGGGTCTTTACCCGCCTTATCCTAGCTTGACTAAAGTCAGGTGGAGGGCGGTCACCCTACAGTATTGAATTAAACAGATTCAGTAGATGCGGTAGTAGATGTGGGGATAATAGTTTGTAATATTCAGCACTCAATCCATCAGGACCCGGGGCCTTACCATTAGCCAAGCTATGAATAGCAGAAACAAGTTCTTGTTCCGAGATAGGGTCTACCAAAGCTTCAGCCTCAGACGACTGAACCCCAGCTTGTCTAATAAAGTCCATACCTAGCGTAGGATCATGAGTGGGGGGGAGGGGGGGTATAGAGGTGTTTGTAGAAGTCTAAAAAGGAATCAGCAATGTCAGGAGCCGATGTCAGTTGTCCTGCGTCCGATATAATTTTCGGTATGTGAGTTCATGGCCGTTGACTCCGGACTACAGAAGCCAACAATTTACCGGCTTTATTGCCGCACCTGAAGTAACATTTATTTTTGGAAGTCTAATGAATACTGTGCCTTCTCGATATATAAGGAGTCATACATTGATTTTTTTGTCGTTATACAGTTGATGATTTTCTGGAGTGTCATTACATAATACATTGGAGTAGGAAGCAGCGACCACCAAACTAAGGTCCTGTAGCCTCGTGTTCAGAGCCTTACGTTTAGCTGAGACATATGAAATAATATGGCCCATAAGTACCGGTTTGGATGCCGTCCAAAATAAATTAATGCCTTCCAAATGTTGGATATTATCATCTACGTAGTTTAGGAAATGTTGTTCAAGGAACAACTTAAAATCTGGGGAGTCTATTAAATATGATGGGAATCTCCAAGTAAAAGACAGTAATTTAGGAGAGGGGAGCTGCAGTGTAAACCATGTCGGGGCGTGATCAGAAATAGCAATATTCTCAATTCTGGTAGAGGTATGGTAAGGATGAGAATAAAAAGTGTATTCCCATCCTACTGGGTGTTGAAACCTCCAAGGGTCCGAAAGATCCAGGGACTTCATTAGTAAGGCAAGAGCTGCCGGTGGGGAGGTATGGGTAGCATTATTCGATTTGTCTAAGGACTGATTTAGGGTGGTATTGAAATCTCCTCCAATAATTACATGCCCTGCCGCCCAGTCTTGTAATTTGGCATAAACATCTGTGAAAAAGACAGTTTGGTCCAGTTGGGGCATATAATGTTACTATTGTATATACTTCCCCTTCCAATCTCAGTTTTACAAAAATATATCGACTTTCTGGATCACAAAAACTATCCAACACCGTATGTTGGAAAGACTTATTGATGATAAAAAGCACACCACGCCATTTGGCAGTATAAGAAGCTGAGAAATAATTGGAAAACCAAATGTCTTTAATATTATTAGGGTCTGCTGTCTTCCAATGTGTTTCTTGTAATACCGCAATATCCAGTTTTAACCGTTTTAAGTGTTGCAGCACTTTCTTCCACTTCAGTTGGGTATTAAGGCCTTCTACATTCCATTTAAGAAATTTAATGTGTTCCCGTGTAGTGAGCACTGCTGTTGCCGTGTGTCATGCTAACCAATGCCTAGTTTTGGAAACATACTACAAAGGTCAAACATGAGAGAGGTGACATCCCTCGTCCCAGCTAGCAGGGAAATCACCAAAAAGAACAGAAGACATTTTTGAATAATAATGGAAGTGTAAAAGAACAAATACATAGTGCAATTCTAACTAGTTTTATAATTTTATGAACCCAAACAGACGGCCAGGGGTGCCGAACATGAACATCAGTATAAGCACGGAATCGACTTTTAGAGTGGGGAGAAAAAGGAAACGTTTTGGATTGAGTGAGCGGCCTGCTTAAGAGAGAAGCAATGAACGATTTGACAGGTGAAACAGAGTCGAAAAAATATTGCTTGCCATCATGTTGGACTCTCAATTTGACCTGGTAGAGGAGAGCGAAACAAATGCCTGCTTCAAACAGAGATTTACAAACAGGCGCAAATTCCTTCCTTTTCATTGCCACTTGGTAAGAAAAGTCTTGGAACAAGAGGAGTCTGTCACCCTTGTAAGTTAGATCACAGGATTTCCTATAGGCATCTAACATGCAGACTTTATCAGTGTAGTTTAAGAATTTAAAGATGGCTGGTCTAGGCCTGTGACGATCAGCCTGACGATCCGGGCAATGCGGTGCACTCTTTCGATTGGCATGGAGCCGGAAGCAGGCAAACACCTCAATTCCTCTGGAACCCAGGTAGAAACCAAATCCATCAGGTCCTTCTGTTTGACCGACTCAGGTAAGCCAATCAGGCAGAGGTTAATGCGTAGAATTCTGTTTTCGAGATCCTCAAATTTGTCTTGTACCACTACAAGTGATGAGGTCATCCTCAATATTGGAAAAGGGATGTTCAGCCTCCTCAAAGCGAGACCCATGTTCCTTGAGTTGAGGCACCGCTGAGTCAATGGCGTCCTTCAAGCCTGCCAGTTTCTTGTCAAGCAGGGGAGACAATATATCAGAGATCTCCTGGGCTTTGGCCATAGACATCGCACTGTACAAAGAAGGATCAGGTACTCCTAGTGACACATCATCACCAGCAGGGGAAAAAGGAGGACTTGTAGCTGATGAGATTGTGGCTCTGGTTTCTCGTGTTTTGGCAGCTGTCCCCCCCTTACCTCCTCGCTGCGATTTGGCGACAAAATTATCCATGGTAATGATCGATAAGAGAGGAGTCACAGCTATAGAACGTTCACTTCGAAGAAATCCACACAGAAATACAGCCGTATGGATCTGGCAATGATGTGACCCGACCAGCAGGAGGCGATGTGCCATTGTGAAAAGCTGAATTGTGAAGTAGAGCGGTATTAACAAATGGGCCCACAATAACAAGAAGAAAAAAAGGGGGGGTCCTGAAAGTTTGATATAATCCGCAATGGACAGACAAGGAAATGTAATTCTGCGGCCAGTCCAGAACAAAATAAACACTTCCTTAGAGATACAGTTATTAGTTAGTGAGAGTTCAGCAGAGAAACAATGAAATTTGTAATGTAGTTATCAGGAGGTTGTGTGCTTATTGTCCTATGAGCAATACAGCAGGAATAGTAATGTGATGCTTCCCTGCAACACCATGCGTCAGTACAGCAGAGATCAAAACAGTTGCCCCTACCTCAGGAGTGTGGTGAACTCCTGCACTTATGAGGCGAGTGGGAGCCCAAGATTATAATTAGGAGACTGTGGGCCACTGTAGCCACGCACACCTTTGTTTAAAGGGGTAAGTTGCTGCGACCTGAGCACCAGAGATGTTCTAAGGTAGCTGTAAGGCAGAGAGCAGCCAAAGCTGCTAGATGGCACCCACTGTCAGGCTCCTTCCAAGGCACCGCTTGATCAGCACCAGTAGAGATGCAAGGAACTATAGGGGAGCGGAAGTCTAGCACCGCTACAGTGGGATGCCAGTCCGCTTCACTGTACCTGCCTGTGGAGAGGTGAGGTGTAGCTTCCCTGTTTCTGATGCGGAAACCGAATGGAAGCAGTGCAGGGGGATGACGGAATCTGCTGGATGGAGCACGCTGTCATGCTCTCTCCTTGGCGCTGTCAGGCTCTCTCCCCAGCGCTGTCAGGCTCTCTCCCCAGCACCACGAGAGCTGCGCTAGCAAAGCAGTATGGAGACAGAGGAGAGCGGAGATCCACCACCACTACCGCGGGATGCTGGTTAGCCAGATCCATCTCACCCACTTGCGGGAAGGTAAGGGGGCATCCACTCTGGTGTCTTTTCAGCGGTCAGGTAACAGCAGCATAGGGGAAAGGCAGGGGCCGCAAGATTGAGTCTGCTGTGCGGCGTCTCTCCAGATGCCTTGATTCCGTTATACACAAGGCGGTGGGGAGCCGGGAACTTCAGCCACTTGCCCACCCCTATCTCCGATGCCCGTGGATGGTGATTTTGGGCACTAGTCCCAGCTTTAGCGGGTGTAAAGATCACCAAAAGGTGGCGGGAGTGGAGAGCTCGATTAAGATGCGGCCATCAGCTTGGTCTACCCACCGGAAGTTGGCCTTTCGTTTTCTAATAAAACAAATTGTATTCTGCAATTATTATACCACCTTCTGCATCAGACACTGGAGTGACTGTCCTCCATTGTATGCTATTCACCAGTGTGCGCACACCGGCTGCCCCTGAAGTTTGTATTTATCTAAGGACGCTAATTATCCATAAACTGACGACTGCTATGTTCTACTATAAGGAATTATCTTTAATATGACGTTCATGTATTTAGGGGCCTATTTATCAATAATCACATACTCAGTGTGATCTGGATGCGATATTAGTGCCCAGAATCGCATTGCGGTATGCAATTATACCGCTGGGATGTAACACCAAACACCCGCAGACACAGGGACTAATAGGCGCTTCCTATTATTATTCATCTCATAAACCTGTTTAATGCCTCTAAGAATGTAATTTTATTGTGTGACACACTGTTGAAGGAAAGTTTGCAAAAGGAAAAAAAAACAGTTATGAAAAAATAATAATTTGTGCAGTTTTTTTTGTTTTTCACTCTTAGGCAATTGTAAAGGAAACTGTAATTTGCTATTTAAAACATGTATATTGTTGTTTCTGAAAAAGAAAACTAAAATATGAAAAAACAAAAATGAAAGGGGAACTAACGCAGCCCTTGAGTAGATTTAGGGTATTATTCAGCATGGATCGCTAAATTGCAAGGTTGCAAATTGGACGATTATCAGCAGACTGTGAATGCACTGTGAACGTATTGTGCATGCGCGGAGATCAAAATGCGATCACAGCTTCAGTGAAATGCGATCTCATTTTGATTGCTGGGAAGTGACCATATATGGGTGTTAACATCGCATTTGGAGGGAGTGGTCGGAAAAACGCAACAAGTCATGTACATTTTCTGGGTGTATATCCGACATCAGTTGCAATCACTTGCGATTAAATACATGGCGCTGTTGCGATTGTATTCTCATTATTATGAGTAGCCCTGGGTCAACTGCAACTGGCTATGGTACTTGGTTTCTGTGACTGGATCGCAATTGTGCAGATGCATACGATGAGCTGTGATGAAGTACCATGTCTAGGGGGACAGATTTGCGCTGACCTCTCACTTCCCTAAGATGAGATAGGAGGGAATAAAAATGCATCTGTACAGAACATACACTGTATACCATTTTGTGATAGCAAGCTCTTATTTTGGTTCCATTTAACCCACCATTAAAGAAATAAAAATATTTACATCCGCTAATGGTAGGAGCTGGGCATAAAGTTACCTACAAACAAAAATAAGATATAGCTGTGCAGGAAAATATACTTAGATGGAACTTATATTCAGCGGCGTAACAGGTCGCCTTTGCACCCAGGGCTGCTGCCTCTCCATGGTGTCGTTGGCCGTGAGGTGCGGTGAGGTAAATGGCTGGTGAGACAATGACTAGTATTAGAGCCAGACTTACACACACATATAAGATCTGTTGGTGAGTTTTGACTATACAAATGATTAAAATAAAACAAAGATGATACTATAAATAGAGATGTGCGGCGGACACATTTTTTGGGTTTTGTGTTTTGGTTTTGGATCTAGATCCCCACTCGTGTTTTGGATCTGGATTGGTTTTGCCAAAACCACCCTTTCGGGTTTTGGTTTTGGATCTGGATGATTTTTGAAAAAAACATAAAAACAGCTAAAATCACAGAATTTGGGGGTAATTTTGATCCTACTGTATTATTAACCTCAATAACATTCATTTCCACTCATTTCCAGTCTATTCTGAACACCTCACACCTCACAATATTGTTTTTAGCTAATAGGTTGCACAGAGGTAGCTGGATGATTAAGCTAAGCGACACAAGTGTGCGGCACAAACACCTGGCCCATCTAGGAGTGGCACTGCAGTGTCAGACAGGATGGCAGTTTTAAAAACCTGTTGTCTGTATTTGTGGAGAAATAATTCCACACTGAAGAGGTGGCTTTTTTGGTATTTTGCCCAGGCATGACAATGGGCTTTTTCATCACATGGCCAACAACTGTCTCCACTGGTGCCTTATTCAAACAAACCACATCACCATCAGAATCCTCATCGTCAACTTCCTCTTCCGCAACGCCAGCTACACACATATCCTCCTCATCCTGGTGTACTTCTTCAGTGACATCCTCAATCTCAATATCAGCAACTGGACTGGCTGTGCTCCAACTGGCACTTGCAGGGGGCGTGCAAATGGTGGTAGGAGCCTCCTCTTCCCATACAGTGTTGTGAAGGTCAGGCCTAGACATCCAACCGCAGACAGTGCCAGTACCCCTGTATTTTCACAACACCCCTGTAATTTTACAGCATACAAGACAGGGCCAGTGAACATTGATTTTCACTGCACCCTAGAATAATTACAGCATACAAGAAAGGGCCAGTGTACATTGATTTTCATTGTACCCTAGAACTATTACAGCATACAAGACAGGACCAGTGTACATTGATTTTCACTGCACCCCAGAATTTTTACAATATACAGGGCCAGTGTAATGTTATTTGAACAGCAACACCCCTATATTTTACAGCATACAAGAGCAGTTTGCTTTTAATTTTTAACAACTGCACCTCTGAATTTTTACAACATACAGGGCCAGCAGCACTCCTATATTTTACAGCATACAGCAGTGTGCTTTTAATTTTGTAACACCTGGACCCCTGAATTTTTACAACATACTGGGCCAGTGTAATGTTATTTGAACAGCAACACCCCTATATTTTACAGCATACAGCAGTGTGCTTTTAATTTTTAACTGCTCCCCTGAATTTTTACAACATACAGTGCCAGCAACACCCCAATATTTTATAGCATACAGGAGCAGTGTGCTTTTAATTTTTAACAACTGCACCTCTGAATTTTTACAACATGCAGGGCTAGCAGCAACCCTATGTTTTAAAGCATACAGGAGCAGTAAGCTTTTATTTTTTAACAACTGCACCCCTGAATTTTTACAACATACAGTGCCAGCAGCACCCCTTGCTGCATTTCATAAGAGGTGGTTGCTGAAATCTGGTCCTCTCTGTAGCCGCCCAGCTGCTGGCACCACTGCCTGACATATAGTACAGAGTTACAGGCGCAGCTGGCAGCAGCAGGGGGGGACAGGGATGCAGAGCAGGGAGAGTGGCTCTCCTGCTTGGCGCCTACCTGCTTTACATCCCTTTGCTGAGTGGGATGCTCCGGGCCTGAAGGGAAACTTTTACTGGAAAATCCTGGCAATTTTTTCCAATACTTATTTCTGTATAGTATAATCAATGATATACTGTATACAACTAATTCAGTTATTGTATGCGGCTTCTGTTTTTGATCCAAAGTTTTGTACAAACAATTCAACTTTTTTTTCCTTTTTTTTAAAGGACCAATATTGACAATTGTGGATGATTGTGATGGTGATAATAAACTTGTAGCTTGATATTTTGAGTTACAAACAAATGTTGCTCAGTGAGCAGTGAAGTCCATGGATCACCTCTTCTCAAACTCACTGCACTACTATAATATTCACTCTACCATCCCTTCTGGGGATGCAGTCAGCATCCTGGCAGTCAGGATGCTGGCGGTCATGTGACTGACACCAGAATCCTGACACCACTTGGAATCCCGTTGCTGGAATGCCAACTGCCGACATCCAGAAGGTAAGTATCAGGGTGACGGTTAGGGTCTGAGGGAGGGTTAGGTTTAGGCACTGGAGGGAGGTTAGCTGTAGCCCCCCCTCCCGAGTATTTTCCCTAGCCGCTACCCCCTGTGAGTTAGTCCTAGCCACCATTCCCACTATCTTAGCCCTAGCCACCAACACCAGCAGATGAGGGTAGGGGGCAGGGGAGGGGGAAATGAATTACCCTATCCCTGTCAGTATTCTAATTGTCAGGGTGCTAGTGTTGAACATGTGACCACCGGCATCCCAACCGCTGGGCTCTCGTATCACATTCCCTTCTGGAGTGTGAGGCTGCATCCCTGGCTGTTGTGTAGACCATGTCACCAGGAGAACCAGAAATTGTGCCTAGAAGGGAATGTTGTAGTGGTGACACTGCAGGAGAGAAATACCGCTGTTGAGTAGAGAAGCACAACCTTAGGGCTTATTGAGACAGTAGGATTCACATTCATCTCAAGATGGAGACCAGTACCCAACACTAGTGGTAGTGTCTGAGGTCTCCTGGCTGGCTGTCATATGACCATTATACAGATAGCAGATACAATTGTCCAGCAGCTTGCACAATCAAGTGGGAGTGATAGTTTCAGGGAAAAAAATAAGAATACCTATTGGTCCATCAGGTGCAAAGTGCCTATGAGTTCAGGATGACTGTGCAACTAGTTAAGTTAGATATCAAATATTTTAAATATTTACTGGTGCTAAACTGTTACTTAAGAAATGTGCAGGAGGAGAAGGACTTTTGTTATTTGTGATTGCAGCCAATTTAATATGATGGAGTGAGAAGCTAACGTGATGGAGTAAAGAGAAGTAGATGTATTAAAGTTCTTTGTTGGGGGCGTGGCCTGACTGGCTGGGGAGGCAGACATGTTTCATAAGAGCTCCAGCCTTAGATGGAGATTACTCTCTATTACCGCACGCTTCAGAGTCTATAAGTGCCCATTAGACGCCTCTTCTTACCATTTGCGACCTGTATCCTGTTGGGGGGTAAGGCTGCTGGCAGCGGGTGTGTTCCCCAAGTGCCTGTGGGTTGCGGCCTCCCTTCCCTCTCCAAGCCAGGGACTAAATTTTGCTTCACAGCCGCCATGGACCTCTGGAGCTGTACGGACGGCGGTGATCTGTCTAAAGTGGCTGCCTGAGACCCTTCTCCCGCCGGTACTTGTGTACCAGACCTCGCAACTTAGATATCAGTACAGAGCCTGCTTCCTGGCCCTGGAGGCTGATGGGAGAGTGACTGGTACAGATCATCAGCATGTGGCGGCCATCTTAAACTCCCAGACACTGGGCTCTTTGTGTCTTGACTCTGGATGCACTGAAGGTGCTTGGGTTACTGGCTGGACCGTGTCCACTAACCCAACCCATTGTTACATTTTTGTCATCTAAATTTTAACTGCCATAATGATCGCTGTATTTATGTATATAGGTGGTCATTCTGAGTTGTTCGCTAGCTGCTTTTGGTCGCTGCACAGTGATCAGGCAAAAAAGCGGCACTTCTTCGCATGCGTATGTGGCGCAATGCGCACGCGCGACGTACTTTCACAACGGCCGATGCAGTTTTACACAAGGTCTAGCGAAGCATTTCAGTCGCACTGCTGGCCGCAGAGTGATTGACAGGAAGAGGGCGTTTCTGGGTGTGTACTGACCGTTTTCAGGGAGTGTTTGAAAAAACGCAGGCGTGCCAGGAAAAACGCAGGTGTGGCTGGGAGAATGCAGGGTGTGTTTGTGACGTCAAAACAGGAACTGAACAGTCCGAAGGCATCGCAAGCGCTGAATAGGTCTGAAGCTACTCTGAAACTGCACAACATTTTTTTGTAGCCGCTCTGCGATCCTTTCGTTCGCACTTCTGCTAAGCTAAAAGTGGGAGGCGGCATAGCATTTGCACGGCTGCTAAAAACTGCTAGCGAGCGAACAACTCGGAATGAGGGCCATAGTACACTGAGAAATTGCACTGTGCACAGCTGAGCTATAGTTACATTCCATTGAGCTGAAGTCAGCAAGCAGTGGAAGGGGAATTGATACCGATGTCTGGGGGCAGGACATGGAAGAGGAAATTCTGCAAGCCAGGAACACTCCATAGCCTACTAAGAGCTGCATGATCCATGATCTATACTAGAATATGAAACTGATGCTATCATGTCTCCTTACCTATCCAGTATTGGGTTGGAGTTTCTATCCTATCTTCTAGTTATTTATTGCTTTGCAGCGGGATGTTGGGTGGGGTATTTAGTATGAAAATTCCGCCAGGAAGTTGAAAGCATATAAAAGGACACATCATAAGGTCTATTTGCTTAAACATGTTTATTTATTTTATATCCAATTATATTATGAAGCTAGATATTTTTATACATGATTATGATTCCAACTTAACAAGTACAGCACAAGGTCAGGGCTTGTTGGGATGCTTGTTGGGATTATGTTGTTGAAGTGTTGAGAGTAACATTCTGAGATCAAAGTGAGAAAAAAAAAAACACTTTACCCAGTAGGGACAAAACGTCATTGGGTCACACAATAGGCAAAGCAGTCTTTCAACAGTTGTAACCCCGACATGGTTTCCTTATGTCGCACACTTTAGAGCTGCACTTTTGAAAACAAATCAAAGAAATACTGTTGACATTTGTGGCATGTGAAACAAAATATCCACACTCATAAATCACCTACTACAGTATCTTCCTCTAACGGACAAATTCCTCCCATGAATCAGAAGTGTTTATGTCATGCTAATTACACACATATTTACACAAAGGTCCATGCACTTTGTAATCTGGTCTCTACAGCAACAGAAGTTTACAGGAATCTCTGGTCTGCAACCTTGGTTTGTTCTGCAGACTTAGGGCCCTTTTACTGTAACAGTGAGTGATTTGGAGGCAGGCACCCTTAGCGCCATGGAGCTGAAAGGGAGAAAGTTGGAAACATTCTCCATTGACCCACCTGCGTGGTATGCCTGCCCTGGCATACAGTACAATCAGTTGCCGCCGGTTTCTGCAAATAGCCGTAGAGAATGTTGCTGGGCACAGGTACTTTGAGGGGGCGTGACTTAATTTAAGGAGAAGTAACCATGCATCCTTGCAAAAATCTTTCAGAAAAAAATTGTATTTGGCGCTCCACATGGGGGCGCTATTGTGCCCTTCAGCCAGGAGCAGAACGGGGGGGGGGGGGGGGCAAGGGTGTTTCCCCCGTGCAACTAGAGGAGACTGCAGTAGCCTCTCTGCACCCACAGCAGCCCAGCACTCTAGGCTGACAGGCAGTAGCCGTTGCGCCGACAGGTAAGGTGGAGTAGGGGGTGGGGTGAGTGGTGGACCCAGGCCCCTCCATCAGGCCAGGCTGGGGTATTTAGTACCTGCTCCCCCCTCCTTATGCACCACTGTTTCTGTATACAGGTGAAATGTACTTAGATTATAATGTAATTAAGCACATAGCTACCATAGGTGCAGGGCGTGCAGCTGCTATGGGGCCCTGAGCTAAGAGGGGCCACCTTCCCTTTCACAGTTATATGTGTTATATACAATGGTGTAGCTACCAGAGGTACAGGGAGTGCAGCTGCTATGGGGCCCGGAGCTGAGAGGGGCCACCTTCCCTGTCACAGTTACATGTGTTAAATACATTTTTCACCATTGAGTGCTACATAGGGACCCTTACAGACTATTACCTCATTGTAATTTGGTATAAAATGAACTGCAGGGCATTATAATGTTACATAATATGAACTGGGGGCACTGTAGTGTGGCACAATATGAAGTAGAGGCACTATAGTGTGGCACAATAACAACTGGGGGCACTGTAATGTGGTACAGTGCCGTTTCTAGCGGCGGGCGAGCCGTGCAACCGCACGGGGCGCCCGCCACGGCACTTTAAGTGTTATTTCCCCCTCTCCTCCCTCTCCCCGAGCGCTCCTGCTCGAGGGGGCGGAGTTTCGCGAAATGACGCGTTTGCGTCGTGACGTCATGACGCAAACGCGTCATTCCACGAAGCCCCGCCCCCCGAGCAGGAGCGCTCGGGGAGAGGGAGGAGAGAAGCCTGGAAGGAGGCGGCGGGGGCGGCCGGCGCGAGGGACGTCCGGCGGCGGGATCCGAAGAGCGGAACATGTAAGTATATCTCTCTCTCTCCCCCTTCCTTCTCCCCCACCACTTGACACCTGCCTGCCACACTGGGGATACCTGCCTGCCACACTGGGGATACCTGCCTGCTGCACTGTGTAAAATGGGGACACCTGCCTGCCACGCTGTGTAAAATGGGGGCCTGCCTGCCACGCTGTGTAAAATGGGGGCCTGCCTGCCGCACTGTGTAAAATGGGGACACCTGCCTCACTGTGTAAAATGGGGACACCTGCCTGCCGCACTGTGTAAAATGGGGGCACCTGCCTGCCGCACTGTGTAAAATGGGGACACCTGTCTGCCGCACTGTGTAAAATGGGGACACCTGCCTGCCGCACTGTGTAAAATGGGCGCCTGCCTGCCGCACTATGTAAAATGGGGACACCTGCCTCACTGTGTAAAATGGGGACACCTGCCTCACTGTGTAAAATGGGGACACCTGCCTCACTGTGTAAAATGGGGACACCTGCCTGCCGCACTGTGTAAAATTGGGACACCTGCCTGCCGCACTGTGTAAAATAGGGACACCTGCCTGCCGCACTGTGTAAAATGGGGATACCTGCCTGCGTACTGTGTAAAATGGGGATATCTGCCTTCCGCACTGTGTAAAATGGGGATACCTGCCTGCCACACTTTGTAAAATGGGGATACCTGCCTGCCGCGCTGTGTAAAATGGGGATATCTGCCTGCCGCACTGTGTAAAATGGGGATACCTGCCTGCGTACTGTGTAAAATGGGGATATCTGCCTGCTGCGCTCTGTAAAATGGGGACACCTGCCTGCCGCACTGTGTAAAATGGGGGCACCTGCCTGCCGCACTGTGTAAAATGGGGACACCTGTCTGCCGCACTGTGTAAAATGGGGACACCTGCCTGCCGCACTGTGTAAAATGGGGACACCTGCCTGCCGCACTGTGTAAAATGGGCGCCTGCCTGCCGCACTATGTAAAATGGGGACACCTGCCTCACTGTGTAAAATGGGGACACCTACCTCACTGTGTAAAATGGGGACACCTGCCTGCCGCACTGTGTAAAATGGGGACACCTGCCTGCCGCACTGTGTAAAATGAGGACACATGCCTGCCGCACTGTGTAAAATGTAGAGATGAGCGGGTTCGGTTCCTCTGAATCCGAACCCGCCCGAACTTCATGTTTTTTTTCACGGGTCCGAGCGACTCGGATCTTCCCGCCTTGCTTGGTTAACCCGAGCGCGCCCGAACGTCATCATCCCGCTGTCGGATTCTCGCGAGGCTCGGATTCTATCGCGAGACTCGGATTCTATATAAGGAGCCGCGCGTCGCCGCCATTTTCACACGTGCATTGAGAGTCATAGGGAGAGGACGTGGCTGGCGTCCTCTCCGTTTAGAGAAGAGAGAGACACAGTAGAGACGAGAGAGACACAGTAGTAGTAATTTTGGGGAGCATTATTAGGAGGAGTACTACTATACTACTATACTACTTGCTGAAGTGATATAGATTAGATAGTGTGACTGTAAGTGTATTGTATTATCTGACTTGTGGGGGAGACACTGACAGTGGGGAGCAGTTAGAGTCTGAGAGCAGGACTCAGGAGTACATATAACGTACAGTGCACACTTTTGCTGCCAGAGTCAGTGCCACACTGCCATTGTTGTGACCACACTGACCACCAGTATAATAATATATTTTGTGATTGTCTGCTTAGGACTCGGAGTACTAGTTGCAAGTTGCAACGTGAGTGACCTGACCACCAGTTTAATAATCAATCACCACCAGTTTAATATATATATATATATATATATATATAATTGTATATAATATATATATATATATATATAATATTGTATACCACCTACCCGTGGTTTTTTTTTTCATTCTTCTTTATACATACTACTATAGTAGCTTACTGTAGCAGTCTGCGGTGCTGCTGACCTGACAGTGTCCAGCAGGTCCGTCATCAGTCATTACATAATAAATATATATAGTACCTGTCCGGCTGCAGTACTAGTGATATTATATTGATTTCATCTCATTATCAATAATTTATCATCCAGTCTAGACTCTATATTAGCAGCAGACACAGTACGTTAGTCCACGGCTGTAGCTACCTCTGTGTCGGCACTCGGCAGTCCATCCATAATTGTATACCACCTACCCGTGGTTTTTTTTTTTTTCTTTCTTCTTTGTACATACTACTATAGTATAGTAGCTTACTGTAGCAGTCTGCGGTGCTGCTGAGCTGACAGTGTCCAGCAGGTCCGTCATCAGTCATCATTACCTAATAAATATATTATCTACCTGTCCGGCTGCAGTACTAGTGATATTATATATACATACATATATATATTGATTTCATATCATTATCATCCAGTCTATATTAGCAGCAGACACAGTACGGTAGTCCACGGCTGTAGCTACCTCTGTGTCGGCACTCGGCAGTCCATCCATAATTGTATACCACCTACCCGTGGTTTTTTTTTTTTTCTCTTCTTTGTACATACTACTATAGTATAGTAGCTTACTGTAGCAGTCTGCGGTGCTGCTGAGCTGACAGTGTCCAGCAGGTCCGTCATCAGTCATCATTACCTAATAAATATATTATCTACCTGTCCGGCTGCAGTACTAGTGATATTATATATACATACATATATATATTGATTTCATATCATTATCATCCAGTCTATATTAGCAGCAGACACAGTACGTTAGTCCACGGCTGTAGCTACCTCTGTGTCGGCACTCGGCAGTCCATCCATAATTGTATACCACCTACCCGTGTTTTTTTTTTCTTTCTTCTTTGTACATACTACTATAGTATAGTAGCTTACTGTAGCAGTCTGCGGTGCTGCTGAGCTGACAGTGTCCAGCAGGTCCGTCATCAGTCATCATTACCTAATAAATATATTATCTACCTGTCCGGCTGCAGTACTAGTGATATTATATATACATACATATATATATTGATTTCATATCATTATCATCCAGTCTATATTAGCAGCAGACACAGTACGGTAGTCCACGGCTGTAGCTACCTCTGTGTCGGCACTCGGCAGTCCATCCATAATTGTATACCACCTACCCGTGGTTTTTTTTTTTTCTTTCTTCTTTGTACATACTACTATAGTATAGTAGCTTACTGTAGCAGTCTGCGGTGCTGCTGAGCTGACAGTGTCCAGCAGGTCCGTCATCAGTCATCATTACCTAATAAATATATTATCTACCTGTCCGGCTGCAGTACTAGTGATATTATATATACATACATATATATATTGATTTCATATCATTATCATCCAGTCTATATTAGCAGCAGACACAGTACGGTAGTCCACGGCTGTAGCTACCTCTGTGTCGGCACTCGGCAGTCCATCCATAATTGTATACCACCTACCCGTGGTTTTTTTTTTTCTTTCTTCTTTGTACATACTACTATAGTATAGTAGCTTACTGTAGCAGTCTGCGGTGCTGCTGAGCTGACAGTGTCCAGCAGGTCCGTCATCAGTCATCATTACCTAATAAATATATTATCTACCTGTCCGGCTGCAGTACTAGTGATATTATATATACATACATATATATATTGATTTCATATCATTATCATCCAGTCTATATTAGCAGCAGACACAGTACGGTAGTCCACGGCTGTAGCTACCTCTGTGTCGGCACTCGGCAGTCCATCCATAATTGTATACCACCTACCCGTGGTTTTTTTTTTTCTTTCTTCTTTGTACATACTACTATAGTATAGTAGCTTACTGTAGCAGTCTGCGGTGCTGCTGAGCTGACAGTGTCCAGCAGGTCCGTCATCAGTCATCATTACCTAATAAATATATTATCTACCTGTCCGGCTGCAGTACTAGTGATATTATATATACATACATATATATATTGATTTCATATCATTATCATCCAGTCTATATTAGCAGCAGACACAGTACGGTAGTCCACGGCTGTAGCTACCTCTGTGTCGGCACTCGGCAGTCCATCCATAATTGTATACCACCTACCCGTGGTTTTTTTTTTTCTTTCTTCTTTGTACATACTACTATAGTATAGTAGCTTACTGTAGCAGTCTGCGGTGCTGCTGAGCTGACAGTGTCCAGCAGGTCCATCATCAGTCATCATTACCTAATAAATATATTATCTACCTGTCCGGCTGCAGTACTAGTGATATTATATATACATACATATATATATTGATTTCATATCATTATCATCCAGTCTATATTAGCAGCAGACACAGTACGGTAGTCCACGGCTGTAGCTACCTCTGTGTCGGCACTCGGCAGTCCATCCATAATTGTATACCACCTACCCGTGGTTTTTTTTTTCTTTCTTCTTTGTACATACTACTATAGTATAGTAGCTTACTGTAGCAGTCTGCGGTGCTGCTGAGCTGACAGTGTCCAGCAGGTCCGTCATCAGTCATCATTACCTAATAAATATATTATCTACCTGTCCGGCTGCAGTACTAGTGATATTATATATACATACATATATATATTGATTTCATATCATTATCATCCAGTCTATATTAGCAGCAGACACAGTACGGTAGTCCACGGCTGTAGCTACCTCTGTGTCGGCACTCGGCAGTCCATCCATAATTGTATACCACCTACCCGTGGTTTTTTTTTTTCTTTCTTCTTTGTACATACTACTATAGTATAGTAGCTTACTGTAGCAGTCTGCGGTGCTGCTGAGCTGACAGTGTCCAGCAGGTCCGTCATCAGTCATCATTACCTAATAAATATATTATCTACCTGTCCGGCTGCAGTACTAGTGATATTATATATACATACATATATATATTGATTTCATATCATTATCATCCAGTCTATATTAGCAGCAGACACAGTACGGTAGTCCACGGCTGTAGCTACCTCTGTGTCGGCACTCGGCAGTCCATCCATAATTGTATACCACCTACCCGTGTTTTTTTTTTTTTCCTTTCTTCTTTGTACATACTACTATAGTATAGTAGCTTACTGTAGCAGTCTGCGGTGCTGCTGAGCTGACAGTGTCCAGCAGGTCCGTCATCAGTCATCATTACCTAATAAATATATTATCTACCTGTCCGGCTGCAGTACTAGTGATATTATATATACATACATATATATATTGATTTCATATCATTATCATCCAGTCTATATTAGCAGCAGACACAGTACGGTAGTCCACGGCTGTAGCTACCTCTGTGTCGGCACTCGGCAGTCCATCCATAATTGTATACCACCTACCCGTGGTTTTTTTTTCTTTCTTCTTTGTACATACTACTATAGTATAGTAGCTTACTGTAGCAGTCTGCGGTGCTGCTGAGCTGACAGTGTCCAGCAGGTCCGTCATCAGTCATCATTACCTAATAAATATATTATCTACCTGTCCGGCTGCAGTACTAGTGATATTATATATACATACATATATATATTGATTTCATATCATTATCATCCAGTCTATATTAGCAGCAGACACAGTACGGTAGTCCACGGCTGTAGCTACCTCTGTGTCGGCACTCGGCAGTCCATCCATAAGTATACTAGTATCCATCCATCTCCATTGTTTACCTGAGGTGCCTTTTAGTTGTGCCTATTAAAATATGGAGAACAAAAATGTTGAGGTTCCAAAATTAGGGAAAGATCAAGATCCACTTCCACCTCGTGCTGAAGCTGCTGCCACTAGTCATGGCCGAGACGATGAAATGCCAGCAACGTCGTCTGCCAAGGCCGATGCCCAATGTCATAGTACAGAGCATGTCAAATCCAAAACACCAAATATCAGTAAAAAAAGGACTCCAAAACCTAAAATAAAATTGTCGGAGGAGAAGCGTAAACTTGCCAATATGCCATTTACCACACGGAGTGGCAAGGAACGGCTGAGGCCCTGGCCTATGTTCATGGCTAGTGGTTCAGCTTCACATGAGGATGGAAGCACTCAGCCTCTCGCTAGAAAAATGAAAAGACTCAAGCTGGCAAAAGCAGTAGCACCGCAAAGAACTGTGCGTTCTTCGAAATCCCAAATCCACAAGGAGAGTCCGACTCCAATTGTGTCGGTTGCGATGCCTGACCTTCCCAACACTGGACGTGAAGAGCATGCGCCTTCCACCATTTGCACGCCCCCTGCAAGTGCTGGAAGGAGCACCCGCAGTCCAGTTCCTGATAGTCAGATTGAAGATGCCAGTGTTGAAGTACACCAGGATGAGGAGGATATGGGTGTTGCTGGCGCTGGGGAGGAAATTGACCAGGAGGATTCTGATGGTGAGGTGGTTTGTTTAAGTCAGGCACCCGGGGAGACACCTGTTGTCCGTGGGAGGAATATGGCCACTGACATGCCTGGTGAAAATACCAAAAAAATCAGCTCTTCGGTGTGGAAGTATTTCAACAGAAATGCGGACAACAGGTGTCAAGCCGTGTGTTGCCTTTGTCAAGCTGTAATAAGTAGGGGTAAGGACGTTAACCACCTCGGAACATCCTCCCTTATACGTCACCTGCAGCGCATTCATAATAAGTCAGTGACAAGTTCAAAAACTTTGGGTGACAGCGGAAGCAGTCCACTGACCAGTAAATACCTTCCTCTTGTAACCAAGCTCACGCAAACCACCCCACCAACTCCCTCAGTGTCAATTTCCTCCTTCCCCAGGAATGCCAATAGTCCTGCAGGCCATGTCACTGGCAATTCTGACGATTCCTCTCCTGCCTGGGATTCCTCCGATGCATCCTTGCGTGTAACGCCTACTGCTGCTGGCGCTGCTGTTGTTGCTGCTGGGAGTCGATGGTCATCCCAGAGGGGAAGTCGTAAGACCACTTTTACTACTTCCACCAAGCAATTGACTGTCCAACAGTCCTTTGCGAGGAAGATGAAATATCACAGCAGTCATCCTACTGCAAAGCGGATAACTGAGGCCTTGGCATCCTGGGTGGTGAGAAACGTGGTTCCGGTATCCATCATTACTGCAGAGCCAACTAGAGACTTGTTGGAGGTACTGTGTCCCCGGTACCAAATACCATCTAGGTTCCATTTCTCTAGGCAGGCGATACCGAAAATGTACACAGACCTCAGAAAAAGAGTCACCAGTGTCCTAAAAAATGCAGCTGTACCCAATGTCCACTTAACCACGGACATGTGGACAAGTGGAGCAGGGCAGGGTCAGGACTATATGACTGTGACAGCCCACTGGGTAGATGTATGGACTCCCGCCGCAAGAACAGCAGCGGCGGCACCAGTAGCAGCATCTCGCAAACGCCAACTCTTTCCTAGGCAGGCTACGCTTTGTATCACCGCTTTCCAGAATACGTACACAGCTAAAAACCTCTTACGGCAACTGAGGAAGATCATCGCAGAATGGCTTACCCCAATTGGACTCTCCTGTGGATTTGTGGCATCGGACAACGCCAGCAATATTGTGTGTGCATTAAATATGGGCAAATTCCAGCACGTCCCATGTTTTGCACATACCTTGAATTTGGTGGTGCAGAATTATTTAAAAAACGACAGGGGCGTGCAAGAGATGCTGTCGGTGGCCAGAAGAATTGCGGGGCACTTTCGGCGTACAGGCACCACGTACAGAAGACTATAGCACCACCAAAAACTACTGAACCTGCCCTGCCATCATCTGAAGCAAGAAGTGGTAACGAGGTGGAATTCAACCCTCTATATGCTTCAGAGGTTGGAGGAGCAGCAAAAGGCCATTCAAGCCTATACAATTGAGCACGATATAGGAGGTGGAATGCACCTGTCTCAAGCGCAGTGGAGAATGATTTCAACGTTGTGCAAGGTTCTGATGCCCTTTGAACTTGCCACACGTGAAGTCAGTTCAGACACTGCCAGCCTGAGTCAGGTCATTCCCCTCATCAGGCTTTTGCAGAAGAAGCTGGAGACATTGAAGGAGGAGCTAACACGGAGCGATTCCGCTAGGCATGTGGGACTTGTGGATGGAGCCCTTAATTCGCTTAACAAGGATTCACGGGTGGTCAATCTGTTGAAATCAGAGCACTACATTTTGGCCACCGTGCTCGATCCTAGATTTAAAGCCTACCTTGGATCTCTCTTTCCGGCAGACACAAGTCTGCTGGGGTTGAAAGACCTGCTGGTGAGAAAATTGTCAAGTCAAGCGGAACGCGACCTGTCAACATCTCCTCCTTCACATTCTCCCGCAACTGGGGGTGCGAGGAAAAGGCTCAGAATTCCGAGCCCACCCGCTGGCGGTGATGCAGGGCAGTCTGGAGCGACTGCTGATGCTGACATCTGGTCCGGACTGAAGGACCTGACAACGATTACGGACATGTCGTCTACTGTCACTGCATATGATTCTCTCAACATTGAAAGAATGGTGGAGGATTATATGAGTGACCGCATCCAAGTAGGCACGTCACACAGTCCGTACTTATACTGGCAGGAAAAAGAGGCAATTTGGAGGCCCTTGCACAAGCTGGCTTTATTCTACCTAAGTTGCCCTCCCACAAGTGTGTACTCCGAAAGAGTGTTTAGTGCTGCCGCTCACCTTGTCAGCAATCGGCGTACGAGGTTACATCCAGAAAATGTGGAGAAGATGATGTTCATTAAAATGAATTATAATCAATTCCTCCGTGGAGACATTGACCAGCAGCAATTGCTTCCACAAAGTACACAGGGAGCTGAGATGGTGGATTCCAGTGGGGACGAATTGATAATCTGTGAGGAGGGGGATGTACACGGTGATATATCGGAGGATGATGATGAGGTGGACATCTTGCCTCTGTAGAGCCAGTTTGTGCAAGGAGAGATTAATTGCTTCTTTTTTGGTGGGGGTCCAAACCAACCCGTCATTTCAGTCACAGTCGTGTGGCAGACCCTGTCACTGAAATGATGGGTTGGTTAAAGTGTGCATGTCCTGTTTATACAACATAAGGGTGGGTGGGAGGGCCCAAGGACAATTCCATCTTGCACCTCTTTTTTCTTTCATTTTTCTTTGCGTCATGTGCTGTTTGTGGAATGTTTTTTGGAAGGGCCATCCTGCGTGACACTGCAGTGCCACTCCTAGATGGGCCCGGTGTTTGTGTCGGCCACTAGGGTCGCTTATCTTACTCACACAGCTACCTCATTGCGCCTCTTTTTTTCTTTGCGTCATGTGCTGTTTGGGGAGGGTTTTTTGGAAGGGACATCCTGCGTGACACTGCAGTGCCACTCCTAGATGGGCCCGGTGTTTGTGTCGGCCACTAGGGTCGCTTATCTTACTCACACAGCTACCTCATTGCGCCTCTTTTTTTCTTTGCATCATGTGCTGTTTGGGGAGGGTTTTTTGGAAGGGACATCCTGCGTGACACTGCAGTGCCACTCCTAGATGGGCCCGGTGTTTGTGTCGGCCACTAGGGTCGCTTATCTTACTCACACAGCTACCTCATTGCGCCTCTTTTTTTATTTGCGTCATGTGCTGTTTGGGGAGGGTTTTTTGGAAGGACCATCCTGCGTGACACTGCAGTGCCACTCCTAGATGGGCCCGGTGTTTGTGTCGGCCACTAGGGTCGCTTATCTTACTCACACAGCTACCTCATTGCGCCTCTTTTTTTCTTTGCGTCATGTGCTGTTTGGGGAGGGTTTTTTGGAAGGGACATCCTGCGTGACACTGCAGTGCCACTCCTAGATGGGCCCGGTGTTTGTGTCGGCCACTAGGGTCGCTTATCTTACTCACACAGCTACCTCATTGCGCCTCTTTTTTTCTTTGCGTCATGTGCTGTTTGGGGAGGGTTTTTTGGAAGGGACATCCTGCGTGACACTGCAGTGCCACTCCTAGATGGGCCCGGTGTTTGTGTCGGCCACTAGGGTCGCTTATCTTACTCACACAGCTACCTCATTGCGCCTCTTTTTTTCTTTGCGTCATGTGCTGTTTGGGGAGGGTTTTTTGGAAGGGACATCCTGCGTGACACTGCAGTGCCACTCCTAGATGGGCCCGGTGTTTGTGTCGGCCACTAGGGTCGCTTATCTTACTCACACAGCTACCTCATTGCGCCTCTTTTTTTCTTTGCGTCATGTGCTGTTTGGGGAGGGTTTTTTGGAAGGGACATCCTGCGTGACACTGCAGTGCCACTCCTAGATGGGCCCGGTGTTTGTGTCGGCCACTAGGGTCGCTTAGCTTAGTCATCCAGCGACCTAGGTGCAAATTTTAGGACTAAAAATAATATTGTGAGGTGTGAGGTATTCAGAATAGACTGAAAATGAGTGTAAATTATGGTTTTTGAGGTTAATAATACTTTGGGATCAAAATGACCCCCAAATTCTATAATTTAAGCTGTTTTTTAGTGTTTTTTTAAAAAACACCCGAATCCAAAACACACCCGAATCCGACAAAAAAAATTCGGTGAGGTTTTGCCAAAACGCGGTCGAACCCAAAACACGGCCGCGGAACCGAACCCAAAACCAAAACACAAAACCCGAAAAATTTCAAGTGCACATCTCTAGTAAAATGGGGACTTTTTTTTTTTTTCCCCCCCCTGTGGTGGGCGTGATGATATCAGATGAGGCCACGCCTTGTCGGGAGCGCGCGCGCCTCCGCCGCGCGCATACTTTTTCTTTTTATAGCTATATGGGGGGGCGCAATTTTTTTTATAGCAATGGGGGGGGGGGCGCATTTTTAAATCTCGCACTGGGAGCCAAATTGTCTAGAAACGGCCCTGATGTGGTATAATATGAACTGGGGACACTGTATGTCATAAGGTGAATTGGAGATACTGTGTGGCATAATGTGTGCTGGCCAGGGTTGGACTGGCCCACAGGGGTATAGTGGAAACCCCCGGTGGGCCCTTATGTTTGAGGGCCCTCCCCCTCCTCTAGGGATCAGATTCCAGACTATGTACTAATTATACATATGTTACAATATACTGCATAGGACTATGGTGTATTGTCTACAGTCCATTTCTGGTATTAATATGGTACATTTATTGTGCAGGTACTACAAGTATTAACTATATACAGTATATATATATATATATATATATATATTTATCTATCAAGGGGCCTTGCCCATACACTCTAATGGATAAGCAAACCAATGTGGTGACTGGCCACACCCCTACTGGAAACTGGCCATACCCCTAAGCATGGGCCCCTACCACTGCCTTCTCCTGGTGGGCCCTTCATACCCCAGTCCGACACTGGTGCTGGCAGCCCTACAATGTGACCTAATGGGAACTAGGGCACTACTATGGGGTATAACATTAATTAAAGCACTACTAGAAATTGAACAAGGGCACTATCATGTAGCATACAATCAGAGGCGTAACTAGGGTTTTCGGAGCCCAGGGCAAGATGAAGAGTGGAGCCCCCCCCCCCAAAAAAAAAAAAAAACACCAAAAGAAGTATGTGCGCGCGCCGAAAAAATTGCCGTGACCACACATCAGAAGGGGTGTGGCCACACACAAGAAGGGGTGTGGCCACTCAAAATGCCCCACAGTGCCAGTTACATGCCCCACAGTGCCAGTTACATTGCCCCACAGTGCCAGTTACAATGCCCCACAGTGCCAGATACATGCCCCACAGTGCCAGATACATGTCCCACAGTGCCAGTTACATGCCCCACTGTGCCAGTTACATGCCACACAATGCCCCCCCCCCCGCAAACTCACCGCTTCTTCCCATTCCTGTGGCTGTGCTATTGTGAGGGGAGGAGAGCGCAGCGCAGCGCCTCTCCTGCCCCTCACCGCTCCAGGTCTCCGGCGGCGGCTATGTGGCGCCGGTTCGCTAGCCAATCATAGCTCGCGGACCGGCAGCCAATCAGGAGCCGGTCCGCAAGCTCTGATTGGCTAACGCCGCCGGAGACCGGACAGACACAGCGCTGCTGGCAGCGGCGGTGAGGGGAGGGAGAGGAGCTGCGCTCTCCTCCCCTCACATTGCGGCGTGATGGGGGCAAGTGGGGCATGATGCCCTGGCCGCCGGCGGCGCCCCCCTCTGCTGGGCCTGCCAAGGCGCCCAGGGCACGTGCCCCACTCGGCCCTACCCTAGTTACGCCTCTGCATACAATTAACAACTGCTGCAGAGAGGACCCCTTCAAAATGTTGCTATAGGGCCCACAATTTTCTGATTACGCCCCTGAATGTAGGACCTAAAAACGATAAAATCTTCAAAATAGAAACATAGAAATCTGTTTGGAGAATTTTAGAATCTCCTCCATAGAAATAGGCAAGTATTCCATCTTCCATCCACACAGGTCAGAGGTCAAGAAAAAGGTATAATTAGATACAGAGCGTCAGTTTTTTAATTCCAGGGAGATTATTATTTTAAGACACTCCTTGCAATATCCTGGTTATGTTAATTCAATGCCCTTATTTATCAATGACTGATTCATTTCACTGTGACTGATACTTTTCACCACCCAATCCGCTCCTGTCATTTTTCAAACAAAGCCTGTAACATGACAGTTAGGAGCTGATTGGCTGGTTCAGTTTATCACTCACAGTGAAATTTATAACTCATTGATAGATAAGGGCATTAATATCCATAGTATAGTGAAGGCACCCATAACAGGTATCCAAGGTCAGCCTGTAGCTTAAATGAGGATATTGTTCTAAATCCCTCACAGAAGGTTGATTGGTGGGTCTCAGAGAAGATGACCTAGTCCTCAACATTTTCAAAAAGCAGTGAGTATAGAGACTTATAAAGGGCCAATGTGGACCTGACAGGTAAAATCCCCATTCCAAACTGTACAGGTGGGTTTTGAGTATTGAATTCAAGGTCCTTCACATTACCAAGCTGATCTTCTATTTCATCTTAGATAATGTAGATGCCCTGGTTAGAGCACACCGGGTTCACTACGGCTGGCCGGCGGTCGGGCTCCCGGCGACCAGCATACCGGCGCCGGGAGCCCGACCGCCGGCTTACCGACAGTGTGGCGAGCGCAAATGAGCAGAATTGCGAATGAAAGATTAGCAAAATTGCGAATAGAAATTTCTTAGCTGATCTTCTATTTCATCTCGCTGTGCTCGCCACGCTATGGGCACGGTGGCGCGCTACGCGCGCCACACTATTTTATTCTCCCTCTATGGGGGTCGTGGACCCCCACGAGGGAAAATAAGTGTCGGTATGCCGGCTGTCGGGCTCCCGGCGCCGGTATACTGAGCGCCGGGAGCCCGACCGCCGGCATATAGAAGACCACCCGAGCAAACCATAGATTCCCCAGATGTTATTATAACATAATTTCTCTGAATACTGGTGTAGGACAGGCTAATGTTTTAAACCGTCTACAGACCGCAATCATTTACTCTCTCTGTTCGGGTGGTATTCATGTGACCGCCGGTCAGCTGACCGACAGTCACATGACCTCCTCCACCAGCCCGACGGGTCACTGTCCCGATGGTCGGCATGCCGACCAACAGGGACTATTTCCACTCGTGGGTGTCCACGACACCCACAGAGTGGAAAGAGAACCCGTGGCGACCGCAGGTCGCCACCGAGCCCGCAGCGTGGCGAGCGCAGCGAGCCCGCAAGGGGCTTGCTGTACTCACCCCTCCCCGCCGGGATCCCGGCGTCGGTATGCTGCCGGGATCCCGCGTCGGTAAGCTGACCGGCGGTCAGGAGCCCGCCGGTCAGCCATACTACACCCCTCTGTTCCATTGTTGTACAGCTTACAAGAACTGTCACTTTTGTGTAGAGGTTCATGGGGTAAAAAACGCAGTCTTTGCCCACCCAACAGAAATCATGGGGGTTCCTACGAACTTGGGAGCACCAACAAGATAAGCAGAATTGTAGTCGAGTGTGCATCTGATCTAGAAAACTTTCCCCTGTCAACAGTAGTTTTACCAAGCAGCATCTGTTACACAAAATAATCATCCTGACAAGTAACTACCGCTGGAAGGTTGATGTTTATTTAAGGCAGCGTGTGGGTGTTGCATTGAAATGCATATCAGTAATCTACATCATATTAACATTTGATGCTGCGTTATATGTAAAGATTTGCCATTTATTTTTCCTAATATAAAATTTGCGCAGGCAAGGTGAAGATCATGTGAAAATTAATTAACCACGTGTTGAACACCAGATTTTAACTAGCGATGTATACAGCTAGCCTAAATACACAATGCAGTGCAATTTTTATTTATTATTTATTACCAGTTATTTATACTGCGCACACATATCCCGCAGCGCTTAACAGAGAATAATTGTCCATTCACATCAGTCCCTGCCCCAGTGGAGTTTACAATCTTTATTTCCTACCACATGTACACGCACACACATTCGTGTTAGGGTTAATTTTGTTGAAAGCCAATTAACCTACTAATATTATTTTGGATTGTGGGTGGAAACTGGAGTACCCAGAGGAAACCTACACAAGTATGGGGGAGAATATACAAACTCCACAAATAGTTTTTAATTATGTATTACCCTTCAAACATTTTCCCAAGACATTCACCATTTCAGACATTGGGGGTGATTCCGAGTTGTTCGCTCGTTGCCGATTTTCGCTATACTGCGATTATCCGCTAACTGCGCATGCGCAATGTTCGCAGAGCGCATGCGCTTAGTTATTTTACACAAAAGTTAGATATTTTACTCACGGCATAACAAAGCTTTTTCATCGCTGTGCTGATCGTAGTGTGATTGACAGGAAGTGGGTGTTTCTGCGCGGAAACTGGCCGTTTTATGGGAGTGTGCGGAAAAACGCAGGCGTTCGAGTTGCAAAACGCAGGAGTGGCTGGAGAAACGGAGGAGTGACTGGGCGAACGCTGGGTGTGTTTGTGACGTCAAACCAGGAACGAAAAGGACTGAGCTGGTCGCAATGGCTGAGTAAGTCTGGAGCTACTCAGACACTGCTAAGAAATTTCTATTCGCAATTTTGCTAATCTTTCATTCGCAATTCTGCTAAGCTAAGATACACTCCCAGTAGGCGGCGGCTTAGCGTGTGCAATGCTGCTAAAAGCAGCTAGCGAGCGAACAACTCGGAATGAGGGCCATTGTTATTCCCAAGTAGACTCAGTTCTCGACTTAGTTCTTCTGCAAAATACGAATAGAGGTACAGTAGCATAAACCAAAAGGCAGATACACATACTAGGGAATGGAGAAGTCTTTAGTTCCCATAATCAAATAAGCATTTCACATTATACTGTACTTAAGGGTAAAACTAAGGGTGTGTACACACGGTGAGATATTTTCTTTCGACTATATAGTCAAAATCGCAAGAAAAGTTAGTGCAGATCACAAGGTGAAAGTCACCTTGAGATCCCGATTCGATCCCGATGCTCGGTACCGCCAGGTCGGTATCGCAAGAAAAAATAGACTGTGCAGGCAAGTCAATTCTTGCTAGATCGGTGTACTATCTAGTTCATCTCACATGTCAATGACATCTCACATAAGCCAAAATCTCACATAAGCCAAAATCGTAAGCACACATAGTCCATATCTCAAGAAAAGTTAGTCAAAATCGGTGGTGCTGGGCTCTGGGGAGTTCAAGGGAAATCGCAAGTGAAAATCGGGCATAGCAAGGATCTCACCGTGTGTACACACCCTAAGACATTCCATTGGGACCTCAATATATATGAAGGCATTAAGTTCTAGAATAGTTGTGCAGAGTTTTAACAGTGAAAAAGATAGAACAGTACGGTACAGGCATGGGGCCTAATTCAGTAAGGAATGCAAAAATTGCAAATCGCAATTCAGCCGATTATCAAATGACTTCGCATGTGCAGCAAAAACAGCGACTAAAATGTGTACACATAGCGATCGCAATGCAGCCGCTGTTTGAGTGACAAGAAGTTAGTGTTTTGGGGTGGAAACCTGCCGTTTTCTGGGTGTGTCTGTAAAAACGCAGGCGTGCCCAGGTGTTTTTAAGGAGGGCATCTGACGTCAGTAACTTCCAGCCTTTTGTTTAGCAAAAATTGTGGATGACCTTGCCTGGCGCAGATAGGAAACATCTTTGATGTTTCGGTAATTGCGTATGATTTTGCGATCAGCCCGCATATTGTGATGCATTCGCAATTTTTACGATGGCCGTTTTTTCACTATTTCTAGGCAGCAACTATTGGATCGCAGGAACTACATTTTAGCAGAAACTGCAATCCTTAATGAATTAGGTCCCATAATTAGCACAGAACAAAAAAACAACATAACATATAGTCATTCTCTTCTATATTCACAAGCATCTTCCTCATTTCCTTTTTCTATCCTGGCAAGGCCTAGACCACACACATATAAGATTTGGTGGTGAGTTTTGACTATAAAAATGAATTGAATAATACAAAGAATATATTAATTTAAAAAAAGATAATATTTATAAGATATAAATATCTTCCTTGTATTATTCTGATCATTTTTATAGTCAAAACTCTAGAGTATAATGGCGTATGATGATAGGTTAGGCTTTGCCTCCCCTGCCTACCCTGACCGCACGTCAATGGTGAATGCCTATAGAGTACAGACAGTCAATCAGAATGCTCCTAGAAAACCAAGCCCCTGTACTCTTTCTGATTTACTGTAGTGTATCTCAGTGGCGGATTGGGATCCAACACCAGCTCGGGAAATTTATGGAAGCAGCCCCAATGGAGGCAGAGTCTGTTGAGGGGGAGGGGTCTGTCAAGAGGGCTGGGTCACTCCTCAGATGTCCTGATTCTGAGATAGACACAGTTGGGGCCTCTTTTGCTTTACATTATGCTAATGTTTACCTGCGACTTTATGCATATGCTGCTACAATGCCCTTCCCTGATGTACACTTTAAAAAAAGTCGAATTGAGATGCGGGAGCTGAGACGGGGGAGAGCCGCAGGCAGACGGGGGAGAGAAGCGCCACAGTAGCAGCTATAGCAGAGTAGACGGAGGATGTCACAGCCGCTGCTCACGGTAGCGTCCACCCGGCTCCAACAAGCGAGGTCTCGCTTGCTGGAGCTGGGTGGATGCTGTTTTGAGCTGCGGCTGTGACATCCTCCTGCTACGCTGCCCGCTGCTGTAGCGCTGCTCACACCCGTCTGCCTGCGGGTCTCCCCCGTCTCCTCCTCTCCCCCGTCTCTGCTCCCGCATCACAGTCGCTGCTCACGGCAGCATCCACCCGCCTCCAGCAAGCGAGACGGGTGGATGCTGCTGTGAGCGGCGGCTGTGACACATTCTCCGGCGCTGCTCTCCCCCGTCTGCCCGCGGCTCTCCCCGTCTCTGCTCCCGCATCTCACTTCGACTTTTTTTAAAGTCGAATTGAGATGGTCGAAAAGGGGGCCAAAACCTGTTGGTTTTGGCCCCGTTAGAGACACAAGCACGTGGATCGGTAGCTATTCCGCCGATCCACGTGCTTTTCGACAAGTCGAATTCCTCGACTTGTCAAATAATTTGGGGTTAGATTGAATAGGTCGGAACCCCTTCTGACCTAAAAAAGTTGAAAACTGCCGTCTTTTCGAAAGATGGCAGCTTTCGACTTCAATTGAATATACCCCTATATGTTTCAGAGTAGAAGGAGGGGGAGCACACACTACATACAGCACAGTACAGGGAGGGAGCACACACTACATACAGCACAGTACAGGGAGGGAGCACACACTACATACAGCACAGTACAGGGAGGGAGCACACACTACATACAGCACAGTACAGGGAGGGAGCACACACTACATACAGCACAGTACAGGGAAAGAGTACACACTACATACAGCACAGTATAGGGAGGGAGCACATACTACATACAGCACAGTACAGGGAGGGAGCACACACTACATACAGCACAGTACAGGGAGGGAGCACACACTACATACAGCACAGTACAGGGAGGGGGAGCACACACTACATACAGCACAGTACCGGGAGTGGGAGCACACACTACATACAGTACAGGGAGGGAGCACACACTACATACAGCACAGTACAGGGAGGGGGAGCACACACTACATACAGCACAGTACAGGAAGGGGGAGCACACATTACATACAGCGCAGTACAGGGAGGAAGCACACACTAAATACAGCACAGTACAGGGAGGGAGCACACACCAGTGCCGTAACTAGGCATTTTAGCGCTGTGTGCAAGAAACGGCATTGCCGCCCCCCCTATGTAATATAGGGGCGTGGCTTCATGGGGAAGGGGCGTGGCTACAAAATAATACCAATTCATACTACTGTGCACAGTAGTCTCCATTATTCAAATTACGCTGCACAGTTGCGCCACTACACCAGGTAGAGCCCCTTTTACACATTACGGCAGACAGTCCCCCTTTTTACACATTACAGCAGACAGCGTGCCATTATTACACATTACGGCAGACAGCGTCCCCTTTTTTACACATTACGGCAGCCAGCGTCCCCTTTTTACACATTACGGCAGACAGCGTCCCCTTTTTTACACATAACGGCAGACAGCGTCCCCTTTTTACACATTACGGCAGACAGCGTCCCCTTTTTTACACATTTAGGCAGCCAGCGTCCCCTTTTTTACACATTACGGCAGGCAGAGTCCCCTTTTTTACACATTATGGCAGACAGCGTCCACACACACACACACACACACACACACACACACACACACACACACACACACACACACACCCTGTTCACCACCAGTCCCTACACACACGCACAGAGCCTGTTCCCCAGCAGTCCTTACACACACACACACACACACACACACACACACACACACACACACACACACACACACACACACCCTGTTCACCACCAGTCCCTACACACATGCACAGAGCCTGTTCCCCAGCAGTCCTTATACACACACACACACACACACACACACACACACACACACACACACACCCTGTTCACCACCAGTCCCTACACACACACACTCTGTCTGTCCCCTCCAGTCACCGCACACTTTACATCCAGGGTGAATGGCAACAGGAATAGTCAAAAGGTGATAGCACACCGATCAGGTAGGGCTGCACACAATCTGCCCAGGCCCCAGGCCAAGTCGGGGGCGTGGCCTAATCGCGGATCTCCGTGACCACGCCCCTTTTTTGAAAACATTTCCGACCTATAGAGCAGGCACCTCCTTCCACACACTTTTAACTTACCTTCCCTGGCAGGATGTGGCTAGGGGAGGAACCTCCAGGACGTTGGACGTTAGCTTCCCCCTGCATGATTTCTTATCCCACAGGCTGGGGCAGTGTGGAGGAGGCTGGGCTGCTGGGGACATGAAGGTAAACATAATTGGATCAGTCGACGCCAGGCACCGCTAGCAGAACATGTATCACAGCGGGTGCCTGGCAATTCGGCTTCCGGCAGTGGCAGCAGCTGCTAACCTTGGTAGGTGGTCTGGCAGCCTTCCCCCCGCAGCCCGCCCCCTCTCCTTTACAGACAGCGTGGGCCGATGTTAGATGATGAGGCTGAGCCGCGCTGTTTGACACACAGCAGGCACAGCCCAGCCCCAGTGTTCACCTGCTCCAGTGATGCTGCCGACTGCCTCTCCCAGCTGATGACCCCGCAGACGGATATGCGCGTTCCCACAGCGGAACACAACACACTTCTCCTGCACAGCGGAGGATTCGCAGTGCTACCACTATGGAACACAACAGAGCAGCCAATCGGGGTGTCAGCGCACAATGCGCCTCCATCACTAGTGCGCTGTGTGCAATGCCCACTCTGCACACACGTAGTTACGGCCCTGGCACACACTACATACAACACAGTACAGGGAGGGAGTACACACTACATACAGCACAGTACATGGAGGGAGCACACACTACATACATCACAGTACAGAGAGGGAGCACACACAACATACAGCACCAGTACAGGGAGGGAGCACACACAACATACAGCACAGTACAGGGAGGGAGCACACACTACATACAGCACAGTACAGGGAGGTGGAGCACACACTACATACAGCACAGTACAGGGAGGGAGCACACACTACATACAGCACAGTACAGAGAGGGAGCACACACTACATACAGCACAGTACAGGGAGGGAGCACACATTACATACAGCACAGTACAGAGAGGGAGCACACACTACATACAGCACAGTACAGGGAGGGGGAGCACACACTACATACAGCACAGTACAGGAAGGGAGCACACACTACATACAGCACAGTACAGGAAGGGAGCACACAGTACATACAGCACAGTACAGGGAGGGAGCACACACACTACATACAGCACAGTACAGGGAGGGGGAGCACACACTACATACAGTACAGGAATGGGGAGCACACACTACATACAGCACAGTACAGGAAGGGAGCACACACTACACACAGCACAGTACAGGAAGGGAGCACACAGTACATACAGCACAGTACAGGGAGGGAGCACACACACTACATACAGCACAGTACAGGGAGGGAGCACACACTACATACAGCAAAGTACAGGGAGGGAGCACACACTACATACAACACAGTACAGGGAGGGAGCACACACTACATACAGCACAGTACAGGGAGGGAGCACACACTACATACAGCACAGTACAGAGAGGGAGCACACACTACATACAGCACAGTACAGGGAGGGAGCACACACTACATACAGCACAGTACAGGGAGGGAGCACACACTACATACAGCACAGTACAGGGAGGGAGCACACACTACATACAGCACAGTACAGAGAGGGAGCACACACTACATACAGCACAGCACAGGGAGGGAGCACACACTACATACAGCACAGCACAGGGAGGGGGCACACACTACATACAGCACAGTACAGGGAGGGAGCACACACACTACGTACAGCACAGTACAGGGAGGGGGAGCACACACTACGTACAGCACAGTACAGAGAGGGAGCACACACTACATACAGCACAGTACAGGGAGGGAGCACACACTACATACAGCACAGTACAGGGAAGGAGCACACACTACATACAGCGCAGTACAGGGATGGAGCACACACTACATACAGCACAGTACAGGGAGGGAGCACACACTACATACAACACAGTACAGAGAGGGAGCACACACTATATACAGCACAGTACAGGGAGGGAGCACACACTACATACAGCACAGTACAGGGAGGGGGAGCACACACTACATACAGCACAGTACAGGGAGGGAGCACACACTACATACAGCACAGTACAGGGAGGGAGCACACACTACATACAGCACAGTACAGGGAGGGAGCACACACTACATACAGCACAGTACAGGGAGGGAGCAAACAGTACATACAGCACAGTACAGGGAGGGAGCACACACTACATACAGCCAGGCCCGGCGACAGGGGGGGTCAAAGGGGACAACCCTCACGGGCCCAGAGCTTCAGGGGGGCCCCATCACTTGCTTGGTCTGGTTGGTCTTCGCTTTGTTGCCTTCATTATGCTTGCGGCATGCCTCTCTGCCGCCCCGTCCCTGTCTGACGACCTGCTGCCGCTGCCGCTGAAGAGCCGGGCATCAGAGCAGCAAACACAGGCTACACTGACTGTGTGAGTCAGGGCTCCTTATAGCAGCTGCCCGCAGCACTACCTCTGTCCAACCCTGCTCCCTACGTGCCTGAATGGCACCCTCACAGCCTGTCATACTGTATACTATGTCAAGGTACTGCCATATTATTCTATATAAATGTGTGTATGGTGAGTTCTATGTGTATGTATATATATATATATATATATATATATATATGCGCAAAAAATGTCCCTGGCACTCCGGACTTCTGTTCAACTTGCTCCGGTGCCCTCCCCTCAGATCTGCATCTGTGTATATGGTCCTTGTATGCCGCCCATACAAGGACCATATATATATATATATATATATATATGTGTGTGTGTGTATATATATATATATATATATATAATTTTTTTACAGCGACTTTGTACTTTATAAGGGAGGGGGGAGTCAAGGTAGGGTGGGGGGCCCCGGAGAAATTGGTGTACCGGGCCCCAAGATTTCTCTTGCCGGCCCTGCATACAGCACAGTACAGGGAGGGAGCACACACTACATACAGCACAGTACAGGGAGGGAGCACACACTACATACAGCACAGTACAGGGAGGAGGAGCACACACTACATACAGCACAGTACAGGTAGGGAGCACACACTACATACAGCACAGTACAGGTAGGGAGCACACACTACATACAGTACAGGGAGGGAGCACACACTACATACAGCACAGTACAGTGAGGGAGCACACACTACATACAGCACAGTACAGGAAGGGAGCACACAGTACATACAGCACAGTACAGGGAGGGGGAGCACACACTACATACAGCACAGTACAGGGAGGGAGCACACACACTTCGTACAGCACAGTACAGGGAGGGGGAGCACACACTACATACAGAACAGTAAAGGAAGGGGGAGCACACACTACATACAGCACAGTACAGGAAGGGGGAGCACACACTACATACAGCACAGTACAGGAAGGGAGCACACAGTACATACAGCACAGTACAGGGAGGGGGAGCACACTACATACAGCACAGTACAGGGAGGGAGCACACACTACATACAGCACAGTAAAGGAAGGGGGAGCACACACTACATACAGCACAGTACAGGAAGGGGGCACACACTACATACAGCACAGTACAGGGAGGAAGCACACACTACATACAGCACAGTACAAGAAGGGAGCACACACTACATACAGCACAGTACAGGGAGGGAGCAAACAGTACATACAGCACAGTACAGGGAGGGAGCACACACTACATACAGCACAGTACAGGGAGGGAGCACACACTACATACAGCACAGTACAGGGAGGGAGCACACACACTACGTACAGCACAGTACAGGGAGGGGGAGCACACACTACATACAGAACAGTAAAGGAAGGGGGAGCACACACTACATACAGCACAGTACAGGAAGGGGGAGCACACACTACATACAGCACAGTACAGGAAGGGAGCACACAGTACGAACAGCACAGTACAGGGAGGGAGAGCACACTACATACAGCACAGTACAGGGAGGGAGCACACACTGCATACAGCACAGTAAAGGAAGGGGGAGCACACACTACATACAGCACAGTACAGGAAGGGGTCACACACTACATACAGCACAGTACAGGGAGGAAGCACACACTACATACAGCACAGTACAGGGAGGGAGCACACAGTACATACAACACAGTACAGGGAGGGAGCACACACTACATACAGTACAGGGAGGGAGCACACACTACATACAGCACAGTACAGGGAGGGGGAGCACACTACATACAACCCAGTACTGGGAGGGAACACACACTACATACAGCACAGTACAGGGAGGGAGCACACAGTACATACAGCACAGTACAGGGAGGGGGAGCACACACTACATACAGCACAGTACAGGGAGGGGGAGCACACTACATACAGCACAGTACAGGGAGGGGGAGCACACTACAAGCGCGCGGCAAAATAAGGGGTGTGGTTTCGTTGGAATGGGCGTGGTTTCGCATAAAGGGGCGTGGCATTGCAGGAAAAGACTACCTTATACCCCAGTTCTGCAACCTACACGCCCATACGTTGGCCACCACAGGAAAGAAAAATAATCCTGATTCATGCCCCTTACATTATTTGTCATTTTTCCTCATTATAGTAATGCCCAGTATACATTATGCCACATACTGCAATGCCCTTAGACATTATTCCACACACAATAATGCACGACACAATATGCACACACTGTAATGCCCCCGACACATTATGCCACACACCGTAATGCCCGTGACACATTATGCCACACACCGTAATGCCTGTGACACATTATGACAGGAATCGCAATGCCCGTTACACATTATGCTACACACTGCAATGCCCCTGATACATTGTAGCACATACAATGTCTGTGACACATTATGACACACACCGCAATGTCCGTGATAAATTATACCACAATGCCCGTGATATAGTATACCATACACCGTAATGCCTGTGACACATACCGCAATGCCCTGCCCGTTACACCCTATGCCACACACCGCAATGCCCGTTATGTATTATGCCACACTGCAATGACCCTGAGACATTATACCACATACCACAATGCCCGTGATATAGTATACCACACACCGTAATGCCTGACACATTATGACACACACCGCAATGTCCGTGATACATTATGCCACACACTGCAATGACCCTGAGACATTATAAAACATATCACAATGCCCGCGATATAGTATACCATACACCGTAATGCCTGTGACACATTATGACACACACCGCAATGTCCGTGATACATTATGCCACACACCGTAATGCCCATTACACATTAAGTCCTACAGTAAGGCTTCTAATTACTTTTCAATTACCTGCTCGTTGTCAGGGGTTTCATGCACTGGGTGTCATGCTCGTTGCCAGGGGTTTCATGCTCTTGGTTCCATGCACGGTGCCAGGGGTTTTCATGCTCAGGGTGTCATGCTCGTTGCCAGGGGTTTCATGCACTGGGTGTCATGCTCGTTGCCAGGTGTTTCATGCACTGTGTGTCATGCTCGTTGCCAGGTGTTTCATGCACTGTGTGTCATGCTCGTTGCTAGGGCTGTGCTCCCAGTGCCACATATGTCCCCAGTGCCAGATATTCCCCCACGGTGCCAGGTACTCACATGCCCCAGTGCCAAATATAGCCCCCCCCATGTGCCAGGTACACATATACCCCCCCAGTGCCACATATGCCCCCAGTGCCAGATATTCCCCCCCAGTGCCACATATGCCCCCAGTGCCAGATATGCCCCCAGTGCCATATAGTCCCCCCCAGTGCCAAATATGCCCCCAGTGCCATATATTCCCCCCCAGTGCCAAATATGCCCCCAGTGCCAGATATGCCCCCCCCCAGTGCCATATATGCCCCCAGTGCCAGATATCCCCCCCCCAGTGCCATATATGCCCCCGGTGCCAGATATTTCCCCCCTCCAGTGCCATATATGCCCCTAGTGCCAGATATTCCCCCCCAGTGCCATATATGCCCCCAGTGCCAGATAATGCCCCAGTGCCAGATATCCCCCCCCTGCCAGTTATTCCCCCCCAGTGTCATATATGCCCCCAGTGCCAGATAATGCCCCAGTGCCAGGTATCCCCCCCCTGCCAGTTATTCCCCCCCAGTGTCATATATGCCCCCAGTGCCAGATAATGCCCCAGTGCCAGATATCCCCCCCTGCCAGATATTCCCCCTCAGTGCCATATATGCCCCCAGTGCCAGATAATGCCCCAGTTCCAGATATCCCCCCCCTGCCAGTTATTCCCTCCCAGTGCCAGATAATGCCCCAGTGCCAGATATCCCCCCCTGCCAGTTATTCCCCCCAGTGCCAGACATCCACCCCCACCCCCCCGCCAGATATTCCCCCCCAGTGCCAGATAATGCCCCAGTGCCAGATATCCCCCCCCAGTGCCATATATGCCCCCAGTGCCAGACAATGCCCCAGTGCCAGATATCCCTCCCCTGCCAGTTATTCCCCCCAGTGCCAGATATTCCCCCCAGTGCCAGATATCATCCCCCCCCGCCGCCGCCGCCGCTTTTTGGAGGGACACGGAGGGCACAGCCTCTCCTGTGTCCCTCCTGCTGCATCATCTCCGGCGGCCGCGGGTCAAATAGGGGGAAGTGCCGGTTCGTGAGCCAATTAGAGCTCACGGACGGCACTTCTCCCTATCAGACCCGCGGCCGCCGGAGATGATGCAGCAGGAGGGACACAGGAGAGGCTGTGCCCTCCGTGTCCCTCCAACAAGCGGCGGAGGGAAGGAGAAAGCAGACTGACATGCGGACGCTCGTCCGCATGTCAGTCTGCTGGAAATCAGTGGCGCCCCCGCAGCCCCTCGCCCCCAAGCCACCGCGAGGACTGCGGGGGCAGTAGTTACGCCACTGGAGGAAGCACACACTACATACAGCACAGTACAGGGAGGGAGCACACACAAGTAGTGAAACACAGAAACAGGGGAACAGCACAGCGGAATCTGTCCCAGTGGCCAATCTGCCATACATAGCCACCACATTACATACATAGCCACCACATTAATACACGAATAGCACCACATTACAGGTATAGCAACACACTACACGTATAGCACCGCATTATACATATAGCACCACATTACACGTATGTCACCTCATTACACAAATAGCACCACATTACGTACGTAGCCACCGCATTACATACGTAGCCACCGCAATACACGAATAGCATCACATCACACAAATAGCACCACATTACAGATATAGCACCACACTACACGTATAGCACCGCATTATACGAATAGCACCACATTACACGTATGTCACCTCATTACACAAATAGCACCACATTACGTACGTAGCCACCGCATTATATATGTAGCCACCGCATTACATAAATAGGCCCATCATCATGGACAGACATTGGGCAGCTATAGGGCTGAAGGACTTTGCATTAGAGATTGTCACAGGGCTGGCTGTGAGTGCTGCCTGATCAGCTGGCATCCTGAGAACAAGGTACATCCTGCTCCTGTCCAGTCCCCAGACTATACACTGTGACCGGGGATGCCCTAACCCTTACACCATCATGATAATGCAAATAATGTAATTAAAAATAAGTTCTCTGCCGGGTCCCCTTCAGTGCTCAGTCGCCGCTCTGGCCAGTTCAGTGAGAGTGAGTGCGGGAGCTAGGGTGGCGGGTGGTATAGTGAACCCGACTCCGACCATCGCTATGTTGCTGCTCACAGGCTGGGCTTGTTGAAGAGACCTTGGCCATGGCCAGAGAGTGGATGCTGCTGGGCTGGTTAATTTTCTCCAGGTCCCCCATTGGTAGAACAGCTTCACTACTTTTCACGGCTAGCGGCACCCGAAAGTCCTTTCTAGCCTAACTTCCAGATTACGTTCCAATGAACCGCAAGTACTGGAAGCAGTGTGAGCCAGCCTAGCCTGAGTGTGAATCAGCCTGGCTGAGGGGGATATAGGACCGGCCCATCGGAATCTGTCATGGTGTACTGGTGGGCCAATCAGCCCCTGCATATGAGTGATCACCCTACCTACTGCTTCTACCACTGCAGGGAGGGGAGGTTAGGGTTATACTACAGGAGGGGAGGTTAGGGTTAAGCTTAGAGATGTGCACCGGAAATTTATCGGGTTTTGTGTTTTGGTTTTGGGTTCGGTTCCGTGGCCGTGTTTTGGGTTCGAACGCGTTTTGGCAAAACCTCACCGAATTTTTTTGGTCGGATTCGGGTGTTTTTTTCAAAAAACCCTAAAAAACAGCTTAAATCATAGAATTTGGGGGTCATTTTGATCCCAAAGTATTATTAACCTCAATAACCATAATTTCCACTCATTTTCAGTCTATTCTGAACACCTCACACCTCACAATATTATTTTTAGTCCTAAAATTTGCACCGAGGTCGCAGGATGACTAAGCTCAGCGACCCAAGTGGCCGACACAAACACCTGGCCCACCTAGGAGTGGCACTGCAGTGTCACGCAGGATGGCCCTTCCAAAAAACACTCCCCAAACAGCACATGACGCAAAGAAAAAAAGAGGCGCAATGAGGTAGCTGTGTGACTAAGCTCAGCGACCCTAGTGGCCGACACAAACACCTGGCCCATCTAGGAGTGGCACTGCAGTGTCACGCAGGATGGCCCTTCCAAAAAACACTCCCCAAACAGTACATGACGCAAAGAAAAAAAGAGGCGATGAGGTAGCTGTGTGAGTAAGCTAAGCGACCCTAGTGGCCGACACAAACACCTGGCCCATCTAGGAGTGGCACTGCAGTGTCAGGCCGGATGGCCCTTCCAAAAAATACTCCCCAAACAGCACATGACGCAAAGAAGAAAAAAAAAGAAGCGCAATGAGGTAGCTGTGTGACTAAGATAAGCGACCCTAGTGGCCGACACAAACACCTGGCCCATCTAGGAGTGGCACTGCAGTGTCACGCAGGATGGCCCTTCCAAAAAACACTCCCCAAACAGCACATGACGCAAAGAAAAAAAGAGGCGCAATGAGGTAGCTGTGTGAGTAAGCTAAGCAACCCTAGTGGCCGACACAAACACCTGGCCCATCTAGGAGTGGCACTGCAGTGTCAGGCCGGATGGCCCTTCCAAAAAATACTCCCCAAACAGCACATGACGCAAAGAAGAAAAAAAAGAGGCGCAATGAGGTAGCTGTGTGACTAAGATAAGCGACCCAAGTGGCCGACACAAACACCTGGCCCATCTAGGAGTGGCACTGCAGTGTCACGCAGGATGGCCCTTCCAAAAAAAACTCCCCAAACAGCACATGACGCAAAGAAAAAAAGAGGCGCAATCAGGTAGCTGTGTGAGTAAGCTAAGCGACCCTAGTGGCCGACACAAACACCTGGCCCATCTAGGAGTGGCACTGCAGTGTCAGGCCGGATGGCCCTTCCAAAAAATACTCCCCAAACAGCACATGACGCAAAGAAAAAAAAATGAGGCGCAATGAGGTAGCTGTGTGACTAAGATAAGTGACCCTAGTGGCCGACACAAACACCTGGCCCATCTAGGAGTGGCACTGCAGTGTCACGCAGGATGGCCCTTCCAAAAAACACTCCCCAAACAGCACATGACGCAAAGAAAAATGAAAGAAAAAAGAGGTGCACGATGGAATTGTCCTTGGGCCCTCCCACCCACCCTTATGTAGTATAAACAGGACATGCACACTTTAACCAACCCATCATTTCAGTGACAGGGTCTGCCACACGACTGTGACTGAAATGACGGGTTGGTTTGGACCCCCACCAAAAAAGAAGCAATTAATCTCTCCTTGCACAAACTGGCTCTACAGAGGCAAGATGTCCACCTCATCATCATCCTCCGATTCATCACCGTGTACATCCCCCTCCTCACAGATTATCAATTCGTCCCCACTGGAATCCACCATCACAGCTCCCTGTGTACTTTGTGGAGGCAATTGCTGCTGGTGAATGTCTCCATGGAGGAATTGATTATAATTCATTTTAATGAACATCATCTTCTCCACATTTTCTGGAAGTAACCTCGTACGCCGATTGCTGACAAGGTGAGCGGCGGCACTAAACACTCTTTCGGAGTACACACTTGTGGGAGGGCAACTTAGGTAGAATAAAGCCAGTTTGTGCAAGGGCCTCCAAATTGCCTCTTTTTCCTGCCAGTATACGTACGGACTATCTGACGTGCCTACTTGGATGCGGTCACTCATATAATCCTCCACCATTCTTTCAATGGTGAGAGAATCATATGCAGTGACAGTAGACGACATGTCCGTAATCGTTGTCAGGTCCTTCAGTCCGGACCAGATGTCAGCATCAGCAGTCGCTCCAGACTGCCCTGCATCACCGCCAGCGGGTGGGCTCGGAATTCTGAGCCTTTTCCTCGCACCCCCAGTTGCGGGAGAATGTGAAGGAGGAGATGTTGACAGGTCACGTTCCGCTTGACTTGACAATTTTCTCACCAGCAGTTCTTTGAACCCCTGCAGACTTGTGTCTGCCGGAAAGAGAGATACAACGTAGGTTTTAAATCTAGGATCGAGCACGGTGGCCAAAATGTAGTGCTCTGATTTCAACAGATTGAACCTTGCACAACGTTGAAATCATTCTCCACTGCGCTTGAGACAGGTGCATTCCACCTCCTATATCGTGGTCAGTTGTATAGGCTTGAATGGCCTTTTGCTGCTCCTCCAACCTCTGAAGCATATAGAAGGTTGAATTCCACCTCGTTACCACTTCTTGCTTCAGATGATGGCAGGGCAGATTCAGGAGTTTTTGGTGTTGCTCCAGTCTTCTGTACGTGGTGCCTGTACGCCGAAAGTGTCCCGCAATTCTTCTGGCCACCGACAGCATCTCTTGCACGCCCCTCTCGTTTTTTAAATAATTCTGCACCACCAAATTCAAGGTATGTGCAAAACATGGGACGTGCTGGAATTTGCCCATATTTAATGCACACACAATATTGCTGGCGTTGTCCGATGCCACAAATCTACAGGAGAGTCCAATTGGGGTAAGCCATTCTGCGATGATCTTCCTCAGTTGCCGTAAGAGGTTTTTATAGCTGTGTGCGTATTCTGGAAAGCGGTGATACAAAGCGTAGCCTGCCTAGGAAAGAGTTGGCGTTTGCGAGATGCTGCTACTGGTGCCGCTGCTGCTGTTCTTGCGGCGGGAGTCAATACATCTACCCAGTGGGCTGTCACAGTCATATAGTCCTCAGTCTGCCCTGCTCCACTTGTCCACATGTCCGTGGTTAAGTGGACATTGGGTACAACTGCATTTTTTAGGACACTGGTGAGTCTTTTTCTGAGGTCTGTGTACATTTTCGGTATCGCCTGCCTAGAGAAATGGAACCTAGATGGTATTTGGTACCGGGGACACAGTACCTCAATCAAGTCTATAGTTGGCTCTGCAGTAATGATGGATACCGGAACCACGTTTCTCACCGCCCAGGATGCCAAGGCCTCAGTTATCCGCTTTGCAGCAGGATGACTGCTGTGATATTTCATCTTCCTCGCAAAGGACTGTTGGACAGTCAATTGCTTGGTGGAAGTAGTAAAAGTGGTCTTACGACTTCCCCTCTGGGATGACCATCGACTCCCAGCAGCAACAACAGCAGCGCCAGCAGCAGTAGGCGTTACACTCAAGGATGCATCGGAGGAATCCCAGGCAGGAGAGGACTCGTCAGAATTGCCAGTGACATGGCCTGCAGGACTATTGGCATTCCTGGGGAAGGAGGAAATTGACACTGAGGGAGTTGGTGGGGTGGTTTGCGTGAGCTTGGTTACAAGAGGAAGGGATTTACTGGTCAGTGGACTGCTTCCGCTGTCGCCCAAAGTTTTTGAACTTGTCACTGACTTATGATGAATGCGCTGCAGGTGACGTATAAGGGAGGATGTTCCGAGGTGGTTAACGTCCTTACCCCTACTTATTACAGCTTGACAAAGGCAACACACGGCTTGACACCTGTTGTCCGCATTTCTGTTGAAATACTTCCACACCGAAGAGCTGATTTTTTTGGTATTTTCACCAGGCATGTCAATGGCCATATTCCTCCCACGGACAACAGGTGTCTCCCCGGGTGCCTGACTTAAACAAACCACCTCACCATCAGAATCCTCCTTGTCAATTTCCTCCCCAGCGCCAGCAACACCCATATCCTCCTCATCCTGGTGTACTTCAACACTGACATCTTCAATCTGACTATCAGGAACTGGACTGCGGGTGCTCCTTCCAGCACTTGCAGGGGGCGTGCAAATGGTGGAAGGCGCATGCTCTTCACGTCCAGTGTTGGGAAGGTCAGGCATCGCAACCGACACAATTGGAATCTCCTTGTGGATTTGTGATTTCGAAGAACGCACAGTTCTTTGCTGTGCTTTTGCCAGCTTAAGTCTTTCATTTTTCTAGCGAGAGGCTGAGTGCTTCCATCCTCATGTGAAGCTGAACCACTAGCCATGAACATAGGCCAGGGCCTCAGCCGTTCCTTGCCACTCCGTGTGGTAAATGGCATATTGGCAAGTTTACGCTTCTCCTCCGACGATTTTATTTTAGATTTTTGAGTCCTTTTTTTACTGATATTTTGTGTTTTGGATTTTACATGCTCTGTACTATGACATTGGGCATCGGCCTTGGCAGACGACGTTGATGGAATTTCATCGTCTCGGCCATGACTAGTGGCAGCAGCTTCAGCACGAGGTGGAAGTGGATCTTGATCTTTCCCTATTTTTGGAACCTCAACATTTTTGTTCTCCATATTTTAATAGGCACAACTAAAAGGCACCTCAGGTAAACAATGGAGATGGATGGATACTAGTATACTTATGGATGATGAGTGACTGACGACACAGAGGTAGCTACAGCCGTGGACTACCGTACTGCGTCTGCTAGTATAGAGATGATAATGATATAAAAAATATATATATATCACTACTGCAGGTATATATAATATAATGACGGACCTGCTGGACACTGTCAGCAGACTCCTAAACTACTAGTATGAAGAAGATAGAAAAAAAAACCCCACCACAGGTAGGTATACAATTATGGACGAGCACTGACGACACAGAGGTAGCCACAGCCGTGGACTACCGTACTGCGTCTGCTAGTATAGAGATGATAATGATATAAAATATATATATATATATCACTACTGCAGGTATATATAATATAATGACGGACCTGCTGGACACTGTCAGCAGACTCCTAAACTACTAGCATGAAGAAGATAGAAAAAAAAACCCCACCACAGGTAGGTATACAATTATGGACGAGCACTGACGACACAGAGGTAGCCACAGCCGTGGACTACCGTACTGCGTCTGCTAGTATAGAGATGATAATGATATAAAAAATATATATATATATCACTACTGCAGGTATATATAATATAATGACGGACCTGCTGGACACTGTCAGCAGACTCCTAAACTACTAGTATGAAGAAGATAGAAAAAAAAACCCCACCACAGGTAGGTATACAATTATGGACGAGCACTGACGACACAGAGGTAGCTACAGCCGTGGACTACCGTACTGCGTCTGCTAGTATAGAGATGATAATGATATAAAAAATATATATATATCACTACTGCAGGTATATATAATATAATGACGGACCTGCTGGACACTGTCAGCAGACTCCTAAACTACTAGTATGAAGAAGATAGAAAAAAAAACCCCACCACAGGTGGGTATACAATTATGGACGAGCACTGACGACACAGAGGTAGCCACAGCCGTGGACTACCATACTGCGTCTGCTAGTATAGAGATGATAATGATATAAAAAATATATATATATCACTACTGCAGGTATATATAATATAATGACGGACCTGCTGGACACTGTCAGCAGACTCCTAAACTACTAGTATGAAGAAGATAGAAAAAAAAACCCACCACAGGTAGGTATACAATTATGGACGAGCACTGACGACACAGAGGTAGCTACAGCCGTGGACTACCATACCGCGTCTGCTAGTATAGAGATGATAATGATATAAAAAATATATATATATATCACTACTGCAGGTATATATAATATAATGACGGACCTGCTGGACACTGTCAGCAGACTCCTAAACTACTAGTATGAAGAAGATAGAAAAAAAAACCCCACCACAGGTAGGTATACAATTATGGACGAGCACTGACGACACAGAGGTAGCCACAGCCGTGGTCTACCGTACTGCGTCTGCTAATATAGAGATGATAAAGATGATAGAGATGAACAAAAAAAATATAACACTACTGCAGGTAAATATTTATATAATATAATTAATGACGGACCTACTGGACACTGTCAGCAGAATGCGTTTATAGAATAAAAAAAAAAAAACACCACAGGAGTGTTTAACTTTTTCAGGCAGACAATATACTGGTGGTCACTGGTCAGTCACACTGGCAGCAAAAGTGTGCACTGTACTCCTGCTATAACTGCACCCCAGTCTCCCCCACAATTCAGCTGTGTGAGCAGTGAGCACTCAGCACAGTCAGATATACATAGATGATATTATCATGCAGCACACTGAGGCTGAGCACAGATATGGTATGTGACTGTGTATCGTTTTTTTTCAGGCAGAGAACGGATTATATTAAATTATAAATAAAACTGGTGGTGGTCAGTCACTAGTAACTAACTATCAGCAAAACTCTGCACTCTGAGTACTCCTAATGCTCCCCAAAATTACTAAGTAATCAACTCAAGTGTCTCTATCTATTCTAACGGAGAGGACGCCAGCCACGTCCTCTCCCTATCAATCTCAATGCACGTGTGAAAATGGCGGCGACGCGCGGCTCCTTATATAGAATCCGAGTCTCGCGATAGAATACGAGCCTCGCGAGAATCCAACAGCGGGATGATGACGTTCGGGCGCGCTCGGGTTAGCCGAGCAAGGCGGGAAGATCCGAGTCTGCCTCGGACCCGTGTAAAAAGGCTGAAGTTCGGGGGGGTTCAGATTCCGAGGAACCGAACCCGCTCATCTCTAGTTAAGCTGCGGGGAGGGTTAGGGTTATGCTGCGGGGAGGTTAGGATTAATCACTAGGGAGGTGTTAGGGATAGGCTGTGGGAAGGGAGATTAGAGTTAAACTGCAGGAGTAGAAGGAAGGGTTAGGCTGGTTGAACCTATAATTATGGGACACAAACAGTCACATTGACTGGGGAGGTCAATGGATACCTTGTACAGTGCAGCATAAAGTTGCTGGGTGCATTCTGCACCGCACAGTTTTATCAAACAGCCACAGGGTGAGGAGCCAATGCCAGATAAACCATTGGTGACTGCGGACTGGGGAGCGCTTTCAAATGTGGGCCTACAGTATGTCAAGTCAGGGAGTGATCGGAGCTGGACACAGGGGAAGCCTCCTAGTGGAAGAGCCAGCCTCCCCCTCCCTACCCCTTTGCTCTCCCGTCTCCCCGCTCACTCACCTCGGTCCTGGTGCCGGCGTCAGGGCTTGGTAGAGCAAGCAGAGGTGCTCTTGTTCAGCCAACATGTCCGCAGTTACAAGCACCACGCAGGGAGAGAGTAGAGTGCTGCGGGGAGGGGAGGTTTCACCGCATACATCACCACCGCCAGTCACGACACGCTGGGGATACGTCAGCCAGTGTGTTGGGGGAAGCACCTTCTGCAGTTTTGGCCTTAGTGTGAAGGTGCCACCCCCGATCATGGGGGCGGGAAGCGAGCAAGTGACGCAGCAGGGTAAGGAGAGAATAGCTCCTGCGGGTGGGTAGAGACTCGAGAGCAGATGCCTCACTTTTTATTTTGGTGCACGTAGAGTCGCCCTTCATGTGCCGATGCCCATAGGCAGCAGCCTAAAGCTGCATAATGGAAGCGCCGGCCTTGACTGTAGGTCGCCACACACTGATTGGTACACGGCTGCAACTTTCCACCAGTTAGAATGTAGGAAGCACTAGAGTTGGCAAGGGATTGCAAATTTAGAGAGAGCTTTAATTAGCTACACTTTATAATTATACTCTTAATGATTTCTCATGGTTTGTGCCATCACTCTTGTTGGTTGATTTGTTGTTTATTGCTTTGTTGTTGTTGTTGTTTTTTTCTTCACATTTTTACTTTTATTTCAAGACAATGGGCCTAATTCAGATTGGATCGCAAATCGCAATACAACCGTAATTTTTACGATCGTCCCACGGGCGCATGCGCCTGCACTTTCTGCAGGGGGGGGGGGGTAGGTGCGCAGAAAATATGTTCGCCTCTGCCTGTCAATCAGGCAGAGGCAGTCGCGGGGCGGAGTGGGGGGCGGACAACGCTCCATTTCCAGAGAGGAGACGGAGCGCTGCGGGGGCGGTGCGGCGTAAATGGGGGGCGGAGGCGGCCGAACGAGGGCTTGTTGGGGGCATGGTCATGGCGGCTGCGTGATGTCACATGCAGCCGCCACGATCAAGAGCGTGACGGTGGGACTCCTGCGGGCAAAAGCCGTCCTCTGTTTCCGCTAACAAGCAGAAATAGCGATCTGATCACAATTTCTGCTTGTTGAAGGGGTTTTGAATTTGCTATCCTTACTGAATTATGCCCAATAGAAACATAAATATTTCACCTCTTCTGTTATCGCCAAAGACATAACAGTGTACAAAACATTCACAGTTTTAAGATCAAGAGACAGTAATTCTATAATGTCTTGTTATATTTATATAAACATATACTGTAAGTAAGGAAGGAGGAAATAATAATAGAAAACACACACACAAGAGAGAGGTTAAATTAAGAAGCTAGAAAGTCACTTGTGGGCAGAAGAAAAGCCACAGTGTATTAGCAGAGAGTTTGTGCAGTCTCTGCGCAGCCCAGGACTTACTCAGCCGCTGCTATAGAATCCTGCTGATCGGGGCCGGAGCTGAAGTCAGACACCCACCCTTCAAACGCCTGAACCCGCCTGCGTTTTTCCGGACACTTTTGAATACGGTCAGTTGCCACCCACAAACGGCCTCTATCTGTCAATCTCTTTGCGTTCAGATTTTTCGCACCATCCCGTTGCTAGGTGCCGATGCCTGTCGGTGTTGTGCGATGCACCGGCGCATTGCGGTGCATACGCATGCGCAGTTCAGATTGATCGCCCACTGTAAGAAAACGCACAGCAGCGATCAGATCTGAATTGCCCTGAGTTCAGTAAAAACCAGGTATCTAATTCTCACACTCATTTCCCTTATTGGGCCTAATTCAGGTTGGATCACAGTAAGCGATCTAACTGCAATAATTGCTAAAAGAATGCGGACGTATGCACAGCCCCCATCTTGCGCATGCGCCTGCATTTTTTGGCGGGGGGGGGGGGGGCAGAAAATGCGATCGCCTCTGCCTGTCAATCAGGCAGAGGCGGACTCGGGGCGGGGGTGAGGGTGGCAACACTCCGTTTCCTAGGACGGAGCGTCGTGGGGGTGGAGGCATCCAAATGGGGGCGTGGTGTGGGTATGATCGCGGTGGCAGTCGCCGCGATCAGAAACATGGTGGCAGGACTCCTGTGGGCTGCACCGGAAGGAGGCAACCTTCATTTCTGCTATCAAGCAGAAATTGCAATGCGATCGCAATTTCTGCTTGAAGGGGGGGAGGCAGAGCATGCTGGGCGGCCTAGCCCTGAGATGGGCGGCCCTCAGCAAGCGAACAAAAGGATTGCAAATTCTGCTAATTAGTAGAATTTGCAATCCTTACTGAATTAGGCCCATAGTTTGTTGATTTTAAGAGGTCGGTAAGAGAGTGGCACTTGCTTCCATGTGGGCCAATACACAACTGAAGACAAATCTGCTGTAATCGCTCCCACGTTGTCTACCGAGAAATAAATCTGTTTATTCAGCCACATGCATCTTTGCAATAAGACCGCCCCAACATACGCTTTTTATTTATAGCCATCATCACCAATGATGGCTATAAATAACACCAATTTGTATTACAGACAGATGAGATTTTACCACAGGTGAGGTGCGTGGTAGAGTGAAAGACATGTAAGGAAGGAGATAACCACTGAGGTTTCAGTTATTGACTTTCTCCCTTTCTCATTCCAAGGGGTAAATTTACTAAAACAGGAGTTCTATTTAAGATGGGATGTTGCCAATAGCAACCAATCAGATTTTACTTCTCATTTATCTAGCACCTTTTAGAAGATAATACCTGGAATCTGATTGGTTGCTATGGGCAACACCCCGGCAACACCCCATCTTAAATAGAACTCCCATCTTAGTAAATTTACCCCCAAGTGTATATACATTAGCTAGTGTGGAGGGAAGATTTTTTATTGCTGTTTTGTCTCAGTGTAAAGCCGGAACTGCTGTTTTAGCACATCTCACTGCAAAGGTTTGAACTATTGTTACAAGTGTGATACCCACCAAAAAGAGCAGTCAATATATCTATATACAGTATACAGTATTGTATAACTTCAAGTACCCACAGCAATTGCTGAAAAGGTCACATGACCAGAGTCAGGTGGTCTGGGAGGAGACAGTTTGAAGACAGTGGCAGTTGGTCCAGGGGAGCTCTGAGGTAATGGTGGAAAGAAAAAAGAAAAGTGACTGATTGCGCTATTTCTCCAGGTGCGTATATGAATAAAAACACGTGTTTTTCACTTCTCTGGTGTTTATTTTAGTACAAACGTTATATCTCATACAACAATATAATAAAAAATTAAGTATGCATACTCATTAGGGGCACATTCTAAAAAATTATTTTATAATAATAAAAATGATGATATTTCTCTGTTTTAGACATCCAGTGCTCAAATCTATCAGAGACAATTAATAGTTACACTCCTGGATTAAAATGCAACATAATTTATGTATCCACAACGTTTAAACTGTGATTTTCCAAGGTGAAAACTCAGTTCTCTGTTTAAAGACACAGTTTCCACAACATTGAATATTGCTTATCTTCGTTGTATTAGAACTCAGACTTTAGCATAGGACCACAGTTCTCATTCATATAATTGCAAAGTCCATAGACTGACAGTTTCTAAATAGAGCCGCTTACCACCGTGTCCGTGGATGCAGACGTGATGGGGAGATCCTCGCCGTGCACAGCGATGCTGGTTTGCTTTCCTTCTCCCCGTCCGTCCTCCGTGGTGGTAGCGGTGCTGGATGGTTTCTAACCCTCAACGTGAGTGGGGCCGCTTGTATGTGGACAATTTTCAGAATAGACTCTCCACCTTGCTAGCCGCGTCTCCTTTGATTGCAGTTCAGCTGGAGCGGCAGGTGTGTAGGAGGTCTCGTTGGTTGTCATTAGCTCCCAATCCGGCAGGGTTGATCCCAAACAATGTCGCTGATCACTTGGCAGGGTGAAAGGCAATTCTCTGGCCTCAGATAAGGCAAGGCCAGGGGAGCAGCCTGGCTGCCAGTGACAGAAGCAGGCAGAACATTCCCCTGAAGTCCCGGCATCTGGTGCACGAGCAATACAGACTGAGAGGTGAAGCAGGAGTTGTCTTATAAGGTTCTAGAGGACTTGTAACACTTGAAAGCTTCACAAGAGGTATTGCAATTAAGCACTGCACCGCACACCTCAGTACCATGCAGTCCATAATTGAGGAGAGTGACCCTTTCAAAGTAATTCATTAATAACATAGGCATATTAGCCAAAAACTTCCTTATTTCAGTCAATATTACTATCTGTAAAATAAAGTGTAGGAAAGCACTACCCTGTCTTCAGCATATACTTACAGTAAGGATACAGCTTAATCAGTCAGGCTCTACAGAGGCATTATTAAGAGACTAAAGCCTGCATTAAATGTATTTCTGCCTACAAACATCTAACCATCCTGTCATCAGTCAGTACTAATGGATATTATTTCTGACAGCCAGGGACTCTACTTTAATCTCCTACCTACTTATTTGCCTAAGAGAACAGTCAGTAACAGGATACAATAACTACTAAAATATTAACTTTGAGTGCAGTTAGGAGTGGAATGGAAAGCAATTCCTAACTATGGAGGGATTACAAATAGACCTCAGCAGAGATTGTTATTCAGCTAACTTTGGCAACTGTATTGAGTGAGCATCTACACACATTGCTGGCAATTGGATTAAACTGATTGGAGCAAGTTAACTGCTAATTCCTCTAACATAGACAGCATCTTTTTCTTGTTAAAAGTTTTGAATGTGCACCACCGAAAGAGAGCTCAATTAAATTGAATTGCTACTTAATTTGAGGTATAACTCTAATAAGTAATAGTACAGAATAGTAAGGTTGAAGTATAGTGTTATGCTAATGTAAATGTGCTTAGTGACACTATTACTAAAGTGAATTTGGTTATGTCTGTGTACAGTTAATGTGCATGCATAACTTGAATGTTGCACCAGCAGAGATGGACTAGTTTTGGTGGTTGTCATTGGCTCTTCTTTTGTGCCACACTATAGTGTTGGGGGTATTGCATGAGTTTATTAACTGTGAGCTTTTATGTCTGAACATTTTATGTTCTTGTTGAGATGATCATTATTGACTGATCACCAAATTCATTGTTGAGAAGTGTTCTTTAATAAATTAGCATGGAAAGTATACATTGTTTCTACATTTATTCAATTGAGACTCCTATACTCACCTCTCAATGAAGAATGAAAGTGACTGGAGAACTGTGAAGTAAAACTAAAGGTAATACTACAAATACTTACCTGCATATCTTACTCAACTGTAGATTTTCCATTCTACTATCACTAGAATTGTACCTAAGTGTCACATTTGGCGTCCAACGTACAGGATAGATCCAAAGCAAGTTTTAAACTTAGTTAGATCAAGATGTATCAAGGGGAAGTACCCATGAGGGAGGGCTCCATTATGCACACTTCCTCACCAATTACAATGCCATACTATTTTGGTGCACCATGGCTTCCTACTTTTTCAGGAGGTATGTGTACTGCAGAGTCAACTGAATTCAAAGAATTTAAGACAAAAATTCAGGCAATGTTTAGGCTATACCCACTAAGTGATCAACAAAAAGTGGAAATATTAATTGGACAACTGAAGGGGACTGCTCAGCGGGAAGCAAACTCTTGGCCACAGAGTCAGAAGAGAACAGCAACAGACATATTGGAAAGATTATCGAAAATCTTTGAGTCCCGAACATTATCGGATTTGATGTTGCATTTTTATGCAAGAAAGCAGCAACCTGATGAAACTCTGCGAGAGTTCGCTCTTGGTTTACAAGAAGCATTGCAAGACATTAAGGCCTGCAAACCAGGGGAAATAATTCAAGAAGATGAAACACTTGTTAGTCAGTTTGTCGAGGGGGTCTATGGAGAACAGATGAAAGCTCATCTTAAAATGATACGGCTGCAAAAACCAACCAGCAGTTTCTTAGATTTTAAAGAAACAGCAATCAAGATTTTGGGAACCAGTTCCAGGCAATTGCAGACCACCGCATATTTGGAATCAGCAAATCAACATATTCAGTCATTGAGTATAGCAGATTTGTTAGTTGCTCTAAAAGTACAAATTGCAGAACTTATTCAGGGCATGACAGATATGTATAAAGAAATAAAGAGCTTGAAAGAAAGACCAAGAAGAGAAGAGAAAGACTGGCAATCTGGAACAAGGCCCTGTTATGACAAACAATGGGGAGCGACAGGAAATTATAGACAATTTAAGGATAATTTCGTCGAAGAGAATCGGCCAATTTGTAGACTTTGCCAGGAGAGTGGTCATGTTGCACACTGCCAACAAGAAAATTTACTTAGAAGTACTGAGGCCAAGGAACAACCCTCACAAAGAATGGAGAGAATAGGTTCACTCTTGGAGGAAGAACTACCTGGAGATGGGGGTCTCAACCCAGTAGTGCAGAACCAAATAAAAGCTGTCGGCATGCCACCTGCAGATGATGTTACGCCAGCCAGTGCAGGGAAAGTTTTGGGCAAAGTCATATGGTTCCATGTAAGACGTGGTTATGGCTTTATTAATCAAGATGACACGAAGAGAGATATCTTTGTACACTACACAGGCATCCAGAAGAACAACCCAAGAAAATATCTTCAAAGTCTGGAAGTTGGAGAGACTGTAGAGTTTTATGTGGTCAAAGGAAAGAAAGGTCTACACGCAGCAAATGTAACTGGTCCTAGTGGTATTCCAGTGCAAGGCAGCAAATATGCAGCAGATCGCAATCAGTATCAGCACTATCCATATCACAGGGGTTCTCCAAATAACTACCAGCCAAACTATCGATATAATGAAGGTGGAGAGGAGTCAGACAAAGTTGAAAGTATGGCTAAAAGTGCTAATCCCCAGTCACATTACTGGAGACATCGCTACCCACCAAACTACCCAAGGAGACCATATGGAAACAGACATTATCCCGATGTCCCAAAGCAGAGTGAGTTTTTGTGGAGAACAGTTGTACAAGATACACAGAAACAGAGTGGGTTGGTGCATCAGAGCTTTCATGAAGTAGTCAGACCACAGTCTATTGCAGAGCCATTATGTCAGATTAAGACAATAATGGAGGACACTCATTCCAGTATAGCCCACCACAACCAAGCAGATATGCAGGCATATTGTAAGGAAAATACTGAAAGCATTACCAACTTATCCATAGCAGAGAGGTTGGGGTCCCCTGTACAGAATTGCCTGGATCTTGTCATGCAAAGGCTGGATTCTTCTCTTCCTGAGCAATCATATAGTTTAGTGAAAGAGCCCTCAATTTCTGTTCCTTCAGAGTATACATTCACAGACAATGAATATATTGAGAAGAATCCCAGTGAGATAGCATTCATTATGTAGCAGGTTTGAGAAAGTCAGCATGGAGAAATAAAGGTGCTCCATTTATTCAGTACAGACATTAGTCAGAGAATAAATGTTTATAATAGGTATTGTACTTGTAAATATCAGATGTATGTACTTATCTCATGTTCAAAAGTTGAATAGCTAAATTGTTCTCCATGTACAAAAATGTGAGACTGTTCTTTATTGGACTTTGAAATGGCTTGTTGCATGAGGACATGCAAAATTCTAGTGGCAGAGTATGTGATACCCACCAAAAAGAGCAGTCAATATATCTATATACAGTATACAGTATTGTATAACTTCAAGTACCCACAGCAATTGCTGAAAAGGTCACATGACCAGAGTCAGGTGGTCTGGGAGGAGACAGTTTGAAGACAGTGGCAGTTGGTCCAGGGGAGCTCTGAGGTAATGGTGGAAAGGGAAGGAGCTGCGCTGGGTGTCAGAGCAGTGCTGACAGGCTCCTATTCTGTCCCATAAATCCCTTGAAAAGTATAATAAAATTGAATTACCAGCTCCCTCAGATAAGGCAAGGCCAGGGGAGCAGCCTGGCTGCCAGTGACAGAAGCAGGCAGAACATTCCCCTGAAGTCCCGGCATCTGGTGCACGAGCAATACAGACTGAGAGGTGAAGCAGGAGTTGTCTTATAAGGTGATAGAGGACTTGTAACACTTGAAAGCTTCACAAGAGGTATTGCAATTAAGCACTGCACCGCACACCTCAGTACCATGCAGTCCATAATTGAGGAGAGTGACCCTTTCAAAGTAATTCATTAATAACATAGGCATATTAGCCAAAAACATCCTTATTTCAGTCAATATTACTATCTGTAAAATAAAGTGTAGGAAAGCACTACCCTGTCTTCAGCATATACTTACAGTAAGGATACAGCTTAATCAGTCAGGCTCTACAGAGGCATTATTAAGAGACTAAAGCCTGCATTAAATGTATTTCTGCCTACAAACATCTAACCATCCTGTCATCAGTCAGTACTAATGGATATTATTTCTGACAGCCAGGGACTCTACTTTAATCTCCTACCTACTTATTTGCCTAAGAGAACAGTCAGTAACAGGATACAATAACTACTAAAATATTAACTTTGAGTGCAGTTAGGAGTGGATTGGAAAGCAATTCCTAACTATGGAGGGATTACAAATAGACCTCAGCAGAGATTGTTATTCAGCTAACTTTGGCAACTGTATTGAGTGAGCATCTACACACATTGCTGGCAATTGGATTAAACTGATTGGAGCAAGTTAACTGCTAATTCCTCTAACATAGACAGCATCCTTTTCTTGTTAAAAGTTTTGAATGTGCACCACCGAAAGAGAGCTCAATTAAATTGAATTGCTACTTAATTTGAGGAATAACTCTAATAAGTAATAGTACAGAATAGTAAGGTTGAAGTATAGTGTTATGCTAATGTAAATGTGCTTAGTGACACTATTACTAAAGTGAATTTGGTTATGTCTGTGTACAGTTAATGTGCATGCATAACTTGAATGTTGCACCAGCAGAGATGGACTAGTTTTGGTGGTTGTCATTGGCTCTTCTTTTGTGCCACACTATAGTGTTGGGGGTATTGCATGAGTTTATTAACTGTGAGCTTTTATGTCTGAACATTTTATGTTCTTGTTGAGATGATCATTATTGACTGATCACCAAATTCATTGTTGAGAAGTGTTCTTTAATAAATTAGCATGGAAAGTATACATTGTTTCTACATTTATTCAATTGAGACTCCTATACTCACCTCTCAATGAAGAATGAAAGTGACTGGAGAACTGTGAAGTAAAACTAAAGGTAATACTACAAATACTTACCTGCATATCTTACTCAACTGTAGATTTTCCATTCTACTATCACTAGAATTGTACCTCAGTGTCACATTTGGCGTCCAACGTACAGGATAGATCCAAAGCAAGTTTTAAACTTAGTTAGATCAAGATGTATCAAGGGGAAGTACCCATGAGGGAGGGCTCCATTATGCACACTTCCTCACCAATTACAATGCCATACTATTTTGGTGCACCATGGCTTCCTACTTTTTCAGGAGGTATGTGTACTGCAGAGTCAACTGAATTCAAAGAATTTAAGACAAAAATTCAGGCAATGTTTAGGCTATACCCACTAAGTGAACAACAAAAAGTGGAAATATTAATTGGACAACTGAAGGGGACTGCTCAGCGGGAAGCAAACTCTTGGCCACAGAGTCAGAAGAGAACAGCAACAGACATATTGGAAAGATTATCGAAAATCTTTGAGTCCCGAACATTATCGGATTTGATGTTGCATTTTTATGCAAGAAAGCAGCAACCTGATGAAACTCTGCGAGAGTTCGCTCTTGGTTTACAAGAAGCATTGCAAGACATTAAGGCCTGCAAACCAGGGGAAATAATTCAAGAAGATGAAACACTTGTTAGTCAGTTTGTCGAGGGGGTCTATGGAGAACAGATGAAAGCTCATCTTAAAATGATACGGCTGCAAAAACCAACCAGCAGTTTCTTAGATTTTAAAGAAACAGCAATCAAGATTTTGGGAACCAGTTCCAGGCAATTGCAGACCACCGCATATTTGGAATCAGCAAATCAACATATTCAGTCATTGAGTATAGCAGATTTGTTAGTTGCTCTAAAAGTACAAATTGCAGAACTTATTCAGGGCATGACAGATATGTATAAAGAAATAAAGAGCTTGAAAGAAAGACCAAGAAGAGAAAGACTGGCAATCTGGAACAAGGCCCTGTTATGACAAACAATGGGGAGCGACAGGAAATTATAGACAATTTAAGGATAATTTCGTCGAAGAGAATCGGCCAATTTGTAGACTTTGCCAGGAGAGTGGTCATGTTGCACACTGCCAACAAGAAAATTTACTTAGAAGTACTGAGGCCAAGGAACAACCCTCACAAAGAATGGAGAGAATAGGTTCACTCTTGGAGGAAGAACTACCTGGAGATGGGGGTCTCAACCCAGTAGTGCAGAACCAAATAAAAGCTGTTGGCATGCCACCTGCAGATGATGTTACGCCAGCCAGTGCAGGGAAAGTTTTGGGCAAAGTCATATGGTTCCATGTAAGACGTGGTTATGGCTTTATTAATCAAGATGACACGAAGAGAGATATCTTTGTACACTACACAGGCATCCAGAAGAACAACCCAAGAAAATATCTTCAAAGTCTGGAAGTTGGAGAGACTGTAGAGTTTTATGTGGTCAAAGGAAAGAAAGGTCTACACGCAGCAAATGTAACTGGTCCTAGTGGTATTCCAGTGCAAGGCAGCAAATATGCAGCAGATCGCAATCAGTATCAGCACTATCCATATCACAGGGGTTCTACAAATAACTACCAGCCAAACTATCGATATAATGAAGGTGGAGAGGAGTCAGACAAAGTTGAAAGTATAGCTAAAAGTGCTAATCCCCAGTCACATTACTGGAGACATCGCTACCCACCAAACTACCCAAGGAGACCATATGGAAACAGACATTATCCCGATGTCCCAAAGCAGAGTGAGTTTTTGTGGAGAACAGTTGTACAAGATACACAGAAACAGAGTGGGTTGGTGCATCAGAGCTTTCATGAAGTAGTCAGACCACAGTCTATTGCAGAGCCATTATGTCAGATTAAGACAATAATGGAGGACACTCATTCCAGTATAGCCCACCACAACCAAGCAGATATGCAGGCATATTGTAAGGAAAATACTGAAAGCATTACCAACTTATCCATAGCAGAGAGGTTGGGGTCCCCTGTACAGAATTGCCTGGATTTTGTCATGCAAAGGCTGGATTCTTCTCTTCCTCAGAAATCATATAGTTTAGTGAAAGAGCCCTCAATTTCTGTTCCTTCAGAGTATACATTCACAGACAATGAATATATTGAGAAGAATCCCAGTGAGATAGCATTCATTATGTAGCAGGTTTGAGAAAGTCAGCATGGAGAAATAAAGGTGCTCCATTTATTCAGTACAGACATTAGTCAGAGAATAAATGTTTATAATAGGTATTGTACGTGTAAATATCAGATGTATGTACTTATCTCATGTTCAAAAGTTGAATAGCTAAATTGTTCTCCATGTACAAAAATGTGAGACTGTTCTTTATTGGACTTTGAAATGGCTTGTTGCATGAGGACATGCAAAATTCTAGTGGCAGAGTATGTGATACCCACCAAAAAGAGCAGTCAATATATCTATATACAGTATACAGTATTGTATAACTTCAAGTACCCACAGCAATTGCTGAAAAGGTCACATGACCAGAGTCAGGTGGTCTGGGAGGAGACAGTTTGAAGACAGTGGCAGTTGGTCCAGGGGAGCTCTGAGGTAATGGTGGAAAGGGAAGGAGCTGCGCTGGGTGTCAGAGCAGTGCTGACAGGCTCCTATTCTGTCCCATAAATCCCTTGAAAAGTATAATAAAATTGAATTACCAGCTCCCTCAGATAAGGCAAGGCCAGGGGAGCAGCCTGGCTGCCAGTGACAGAAGCAGGCAGAACATACCCCTGAAGTCCCGGCATCTGGTGCACGAGCAATACAGACTGAGAGGTGAAGCAGGAGTTGTCTTATAAGGTGATAGAGGTCTTGTAACACTTGAAAGCTTCACAAGAGGTATTGCAATTAAGCACTGCACCGCACACCTCAGTACCATGCAGTCCATAATTGAGGAGAGTGACCCTTTCAAAGTAATTCATTAATAACATAGGCATATTAGCCAAAAACTTCCTTATTTCAGTCAATATTACTATCTGTGTAGGAAAGCACTACCCTGTCTTCAGCATATACTTACAGTAAGGATACAGCTTAATCAGTCAGGCTCTACAGAGGCATTATTAAGAGACTAAAGCCTGCATTAAATGTATTTCTGCCTACAAACATCTAACCATCCTGTCATCAGTCAGTACTAATGGATATTATTTCTGACAGCCAGGGACTCTACTTTAATCTCCTACCTACTTATTTGCCTAAGAGAACAGTCAGTAACAGGATACAATAACTACTAAAATATTAACTTTGAGTGCAGTTAGGAGTGGAATGGAAAGCAATTCCTAACTATGGAGGGATTACAAATAGACCTCAGCAGAGATTGTTATTCAGCTAACTTTGGCAACTGTATTGAGTGAGCATCTACACACATTGCTGGCAATTGGATTAAACTGATTGGAGCAAGTTAACTGCTAATTCCTCTAACATAGACAGCATCTTTTTCTTGTTAAAAGTTTTGAATGTGCACCACCGAAAGAGAGCTCAATTAAATTGAATTGCTACTTAATTTGAGGTATAACTCTAATAAGTAATAGTACAGAATAGTAAGGTTGAAGTATAGTGTTATGCTAATGTAAATGTGCTTAGTGACACTATTACTAAAGTGAATTTGGTTATGTCTGTGTACAGTTAATGTGCATGCATAACTTGAATGTTGCACCAGCAGAGATGGACTAGTTTTGGTGGTTGTCATTGGCTCTTCTTTTGTGCCACACTATAGTGTTGGGGGTATTGCATGAGTTTATTAACTGTGAGCTTTTATGTCTGAACATTTTATGTTCTTGTTGAGATGATCATTATTGACTGATCACCAAATTCATTGTTGAGAAGTGTTCTTTAATAAATTAGCATGGAAAGTATACATTGTTTCTACATTTATTCAATTGAGACTCCTATACTCACCTCTCAATGAAGAATGAAAGTGACTGGAGAACTGTGAAGTAAAACTAAAGGTAATACTACAAATACTTACCTGCATATCTTACTCAACTGTAGATTTTCCATTCTACTATCACTAGAATTGTACCTCAGTGTCACATTTGGCGTCCAACGTACAGGATAGATCCAAAGCAAGTTTTAAACTTAGTTAGATCAAGATGTATCAAGGGGAAGTACCCATGAGGGAGGGCTCCATTATGCACACTTCCTCACCAATTACAATGCCATACTATTTTGGTGCACCATGGCTTCCTACTTTTTCAGGAGGTATGTGTACTGCAGAGTCAACTGAATTCAAAGAATTTAAGACAAAAATTCAGGCAATGTTTAGGCTATACCCACTAAGTGAACAACAAAAAGTGGAAATATTAATTGGACAACTGAAGGGGATTGCTCAGCGGGAAGCAAACTCTTGGCCACAGAGTCAGAAGAGAACAGCAACAGACATATTGGAAAGATTATCGAAAATCTTTGAGTCCCGAACATTATCGGATTTGATGTTGCATTTTTATGCAAGAAAGCAGCAACCTGATGAAACTCTGCGAGAGTTCGCTCTTGGTTTACAAGAAGCATTGCAAGACATTAAGGCCTGCAAACCAGGGGAAATAATTCAAGAAGATGAAACACTTGTTAGTCAGTTTGTCGAGGGGGTCTATGGAGAACAGATGAAAGCTCATCTTAAAATGATACGGCTGCAAAAACCAACCAGCAGTTTCTTAGATTTTAAAGAAACAGCAATCAAGATTTTGGGAACCAGTTCCAGGCAATTGCAGACCACCGCATATTTGGAATCAGCAAATCAACATATTCAGTCATTGAGTATAGCAGATTTGTTAGTTGCTCTAAAAGTACAAATTGCAGAACTTATTCAGGGCATGACAGATATGTATAAAGAAATAAAGAGCTTGAAAGAAAGACCAAGAAGAGAAAGACTGGCAATCTGGAACAAGGCCCTGTTATGACAAACAATGGGGAGCGACAGGAAATTATAGACAATTTAAGGATAATTTCGTCGAAGAGAATCGGCCAATTTGTAGACTTTGCCAGGAGAGTGGTCATGTTGCACACTGCCAACAAGAAAATTTACTTAGAAGTACTGAGGCCAAGGAACAACCCTCACAAAGAATGGAGAGAATAGGTTCACTCTTGGAGGAAGAACTACCTGGAGATGGGGGTCTCAACCCAGTAGTGCAGAACCAAATAAAAGCTGTTGGCATGCCACCTGCAGATGATGTTACGCCAGCCAGTGCAGGGAAAGTTTTGGGCAAAGTCATATGGTTCCATGTAAGACGTGGTTATGGCTTTATTAATCAAGATGACACGAAGAGAGATATCTTTGTACACTACACAGGCATCCAGAAGAACAACCCAAGAAAATATCTTCAAAGTCTGGAAGTTGGAGAGACTGTAGAGTTTTATGTGGTCAAAGGAAAGAAAGGTCTACACGCAGCAAATGTAACTGGTCCTAGTGGTATTCCAGTGCAAGGCAGCAAATATGCAGCAGATCGCAATCAGTATCAGCACTATCCATATCACAGGGGTTCTACAAATAACTACCAGCCAAACTATCGATATAATGAAGGTGGAGAGGAGTCAGACAAAGTTGAAAGTATAGCTAAAAGTGCTAATCCCCAGTCACATTACTGGAGACATCGCTACCCACCAAACTACCCAAGGAGACCATATGGAAACAGACATTATCCCGATGTCCCAAAGCAGAGTGAGTTTTTGTGGAGAACAGTTGTACAAGATACACAGAAACAGAGTGGGTTGGTGCATCAGAGCTTTCATGAAGTAGTCAGACCACAGTCTATTGCAGAGCCATTATGTCAGATTAAGACAATAATGGAGGACACTCATTCCAGTATAGCCCACCACAACCAAGCAGATATGCAGGCATATTGTAAGGAAAATACTGAAAGCATTACCAACTTATCCATAGCAGAGAGGTTGGGGTCCCCTGTACAGAATTGCCTGGATTTTGTCATGCAAAGGCTGGATTCTTCTCTTCCTCAGAAATCATATAGTTTAGTGAAAGAGCCCTCAATTTCTGTTCCTTCAGAGTATACATTCACAGACAATGAATATATTGAGAAGAATCCCAGTGAGATAGCATTCATTATGTAGCAGGTTTGAGAAAGTCAGCATGGAGAAATAAAGGTGCTCCATTTATTCAGTACAGACATTAGTCAGAGAATAAATGTTTATAATAGGTATTGTACGTGTAAATATCAGATGTATGTACTTATCTCATGTTCAAAAGTTGAATAGCTAAATTGTTCTCCATGTACAAAAATGTGAGACTGTTCTTTATTGGACTTTGAAATGGCTTGTTGCATGAGGACATGCAAAATTCTAGTGGCAGAGTATGTGATACCCACCAAAAAGAGCAGTCAATATATCTATATACAGTATACAGTATTGTATAACTTCAAGTACCCACAGCAATTGCTGAAAAGGTCACATGACCAGAGTCAGGTGGTCTGGGAGGAGACAGTTTGAAGACAGTGGCAGTTGGTCCAGGGGAGCTCTGAGGTAATGGTGGAAAGGGAAGGAGCTGCGCTGGGTGTCAGAGCAGTGCTGACAGGCTCCTATTCTGTCCCATAAATCCCTTGAAAAGTATAATAAAATTGAATTACCAGCTCCCTCAGATAAGGCAAGGCCAGGGGAGCAGCCTGGCTGCCAGTGACAGAAGCAGGCAGAACATACCCCTGAAGTCCCGGCATCTGGTGCACGAGCAATACAGACTGAGAGGTGAAGCAGGAGTTGTCTTATAAGGTGATAGAGGTCTTGTAACACTTGAAAGCTTCACAAGAGGTATTGCAATTAAGCACTGCACCGCACACCTCAGTACCATGCAGTCCATAATTGAGGAGAGTGACCCTTTCAAAGTAATTCATTAATAACATAGGCATATTAGCCAAAAACTTCCTTATTTCAGTCAATATTACTATCTGTGTAGGAAAGCACTACCCTGTCTTCAGCATATACTTACAGTAAGGATACAGCTTAATCAGTCAGGCTCTACAGAGGCATTATTAAGAGACTAAAGCCTGCATTAAATGTATTTCTGCCTACAAACATCTAACCATCCTGTCATCAGTCAGTACTAATGGATATTATTTCTGACAGCCAGGGACTCTACTTTAATCTCCTACCTACTTATTTGCCTAAGAGAACAGTCAGTAACAGGATACAATAACTACTAAAATATTAACTTTGAGTGCAGTTAGGAGTGGAATGGAAAGCAATTCCTAACTATGGAGGGATTACAAATAGACCTCAGCAGAGATTGTTATTCAGCTAACTTTGGCAACTGTATTGAGTGAGCATCTACACACATTGCTGGCAATTGGATTAAACTGATTGGAGCAAGTTAACTGCTAATTCCTCTAACATAGACAGCATCTTTTTCTTGTTAAAAGTTTTGAATGTGCACCACCGAAAGAGAGCTCAATTAAATTGAATTGCTACTTAATTTGAGGTATAACTCTAATAAGTAATAGTACAGAATAGTAAGGTTGAAGTATAGTGTTATGCTAATGTAAATGTGCTTAGTGACACTATTACTAAAGTGAATTTGGTTATGTCTGTGTACAGTTAATGTGCATGCATAACTTGAATGTTGCACCAGCAGAGATGGACTAGTTTTGGTGGTTGTCATTGGCTCTTCTTTTGTGCCACACTATAGTGTTGGGGGTATTGCATGAGTTTATTAACTGTGAGCTTTTATGTCTGAACATTTTATGTTCTTGTTGAGATGATCATTATTGACTGATCACCAAATTCATTGTTGAGAAGTGTTCTTTAATAAATTAGCATGGAAAGTATACATTGTTTCTACATTTATTCAATTGAGACTCCTATACTCACCTCTCAATGAAGAATGAAAGTGACTGGAGAACTGTGAAGTAAAACTAAAGGTAATACTACAAATACTTACCTGCATATCTTACTCAACTGTAGATTTTCCATTCTACTATCACTAGAATTGTACCTCAGTGTCACATTTGGCGTCCAACGTACAGGATAGATCCAAAGCAAGTTTTAAACTTAGTTAGATCAAGATGTATCAAGGGGAAGTACCCATGAGGGAGGGCTCCATTATGCACACTTCCTCACCAATTACAATGCCATACTATTTTGGTGCACCATGGCTTCCTACTTTTTCAGGAGGTATGTGTACTGCAGAGTCAACTGAATTCAAAGAATTTAAGACAAAAATTCAGGCAATGTTTAGGCTATACCCACTAAGTGAACAACAAAAAGTGGAAATATTAATTGGACAACTGAAGGGGATTGCTCAGCGGGAAGCAAACTCTTGGCCACAGAGTCAGAAGAGAACAGCAACAGACATATTGGAAAGATTATCGAAAATCTTTGAGTCCCGAACATTATCGGATTTGATGTTGCATTTTTATGCAAGAAAGCAGCAACCTGATGAAACTCTGCGAGAGTTCGCTCTTGGTTTACAAGAAGCATTGCAAGACATTAAGGCCTGCAAACCAGGGGAAATAATTCAAGAAGATGAAACACTTGTTAGTCAGTTTGTCGAGGGGGTCTATGGAGAACAGATGAAAGCTCATCTTAAAATGATACGGCTGCAAAAACCAACCAGCAGTTTCTTAGATTTTAAAGAAACAGCAATCAAGATTTTGGGAACCAGTTCCAGGCAATTGCAGACCACCGCATATTTGGAATCAGCAAATCAACATATTCAGTCATTGAGTATAGCAGATTTGTTAGTTGCTCTAAAAGTACAAATTGCAGAACTTATTCAGGGCATGACAGATATGTATAAAGAAATAAAGAGCTTGAAAGAAAGACCAAGAAGAGAAAGACTGGCAATCTGGAACAAGGCCCTGTTATGACAAACAATGGGGAGCGACAGGAAATTATAGACAATTTAAGGATAATTTCGTCGAAGAGAATCGGCCAATTTGTAGACTTTGCCAGGAGAGTGGTCATGTTGCACACTGCCAACAAGAAAATTTACTTAGAAGTACTGAGGCCAAGGAACAACCCTCACGAAGAATGGAGAGAATAGGTTCACTCTTGGAGGAAGAACTACCTGGAGATGGGGGTCTCAACCCAGTAGTGCAGAACCAAATAAAAGCTGTTGGCATGCCACCTGCAGATGATGTTACGCCAGCCAGTGCAGGGAAAGTTTTGGGCAAAGTCATATGGTTCCATGTAAGACGTGGTTATGGCTTTATTAATCAAGATGACACGAAGAGAGATATCTTTGTACACTACACAGGCATCCAGAAGAACAACCCAAGAAAATATCTTCAAAGTCTGGAAGTTGGAGAGACTGTAGAGTTTTATGTGGTCAAAGGAAAGAAAGGTCTACACGCAGCAAATGTAACTGGTCCTAGTGGTATTCCAGTGCAAGGCAGCAAATATGCAGCAGATCGCAATCAGTATCAGCACTATCCATATCACAGGGGTTCTACAAATAACTACCAGCCAAACTATCGATATAATGAAGGTGGAGAGGAGTCAGACAAAGTTGAAAGTATAGCTAAAAGTGCTAATCCCCAGTCACATTACTGGAGACATCGCTACCCACCAAACTACCCATGGAGACCATATGGAAACAGACATTATCCCGATGTCCCAAAGCAGAGTGAGTTTTTGTGGAGAACAGTTGTACAAGATACACAGAAACAGAGTGGGTTGGTGCATCAGAGCTTTCATGAAGTAGTCAGACCACAGTCTATTGCAGAGCCATTATGTCAGATTAAGACAATAATGGAGGACACTCATTCCAGTATAGCCCACCACAACCAAGCAGATATGCAGGCATATTGTAAGGAAAATACTGAAAGCATTACCAACTTATCCATAGCAGAGAGGTTGGGGTCCCCTGTACAGAATTGCCTGGATTTTGTCATGCAAAGGCTGGATTCTTCTCTTCCTCAGAAATCATATAGTTTAGTGAAAGAGCCCTCAATTTCTGTTCCTTCAGAGTATACATTCACAGACAATGAATATATTGAGAAGAATCCCAGTGAGATAGCATTCATTATGTAGCAGGTTTGAGAAAGTCAGCATGGAGAAATAAAGGTGCTCCATTTATTCAGTACAGACATTAGTCAGAGAATAAATGTTTATAATAGGTATTGTACGTGTAAATATCAGATGTATGTACTTATCTCATGTTCAAAAGTTGAATAGCTAAATTGTTCTCCATGTACAAAAATGTGAGACTGTTCTTTATTGGACTTTGAAATGGCTTGTTGCATGAGGACATGCAAAATTCTAGTGGCAGAGTATGTGATACCCACCAAAAAGAGCAGTCAATATATCTATATACAGTATACAGTATTGTATAACTTCAAGTACCCACAGCAATTGCTGAAAAGGTCACATGACCAGAGTCAGGTGGTCTGGGAGGAGACAGTTTGAAGACAGTGGCAGTTGGTCCAGGGGAGCTCTGAGGTAATGGTGGAAAGGGAAGGAGCTGCGCTGGGTGTCAGAGCAGTGCTGACAGGCTCCTATTCTGTCCCATAAATCCCTTGAAAAGTATAATAAAATTGAATTACCAGCTCCCTCAGATAAGGCAAGGCCAGGGGAGCAGCCTGGCTGCCAGTGACAGAAGCAGGCAGAACATACCCCTGAAGTCCCGGCATCTGGTGCACGAGCAATACAGACTGAGAGGTGAAGCAGGAGTTGTCTTATAAGGTGATAGAGGTCTTGTAACACTTGAAAGCTTCACAAGAGGTATTGCAATTAAGCACTGCACCGCACACCTCAGTACCATGCAGTCCATAATTGAGGAGAGTGACCCTTTCAAAGTAATTCATTAATAACATAGGCATATTAGCCAAAAACTTCCTTATTTCAGTCAATATTACTATCTGTGTAGGAAAGCACTACCCTGTCTTCAGCATATACTTACAGTAAGGATACAGCTTAATCAGTCAGGCTCTACAGAGGCATTATTAAGAGACTAAAGCCTGCATTAAATGTATTTCTGCCTACAAACATCTAACCATCCTGTCATCAGTCAGTACTAATGGATATTATTTCTGACAGCCAGGGACTCTACTTTAATCTCCTACCTACTTATTTGCCTAAGAGAACAGTCAGTAACAGGATACAATAACTACTAAAATATTAACTTTGAGTGCAGTTAGGAGTGGAATGGAAAGCAATTCCTAACTATGGAGGGATTACAAATAGACCTCAGCAGAGATTGTTATTCAGCTAACTTTGGCAACTGTATTGAGTGAGCATCTACACACATTGCTGGCAATTGGATTAAACTGATTGGAGCAAGTTAACTGCTAATTCCTCTAACATAGACAGCATCTTTTTCTTGTTAAAAGTTTTGAATGTGCACCACCGAAAGAGAGCTCAATTAAATTGAATTGCTACTTAATTTGAGGTATAACTCTAATAAGTAATAGTACAGAATAGTAAGGTTGAAGTATAGTGTTATGCTAATGTAAATGTGCTTAGTGACACTATTACTAAAGTGAATTTGGTTATGTCTGTGTACAGTTAATGTGCATGCATAACTTGAATGTTGCACCAGCAGAGATGGACTAGTTTTGGTGGTTGTCATTGGCTCTTCTTTTGTGCCACACTATAGTGTTGGGGGTATTGCATGAGTTTATTAACTGTGAGCTTTTATGTCTGAACATTTTATGTTCTTGTTGAGATGATCATTATTGACTGATCACCAAATTCATTGTTGAGAAGTGTTCTTTAATAAATTAGCATGGAAAGTATACATTGTTTCTACATTTATTCAATTGAGACTCCTATACTCACCTCTCAATGAAGAATGAAAGTGACTGGAGAACTGTGAAGTAAAACTAAAGGTAATACTACAAATACTTACCTGCATATCTTACTCAACTGTAGATTTTCCATTCTACTATCACTAGAATTGTACCTCAGTGTCACATTTGGCGTCCAACGTACAGGATAGATCCAAAGCAAGTTTTAAACTTAGTTAGATCAAGATGTATCAAGGGGAAGTACCCATGAGGGAGGGCTCCATTATGCACACTTCCTCACCAATTACAATGCCATACTATTTTGGTGCACCATGGCTTCCTACTTTTTCAGGAGGTATGTGTACTGCAGAGTCAACTGAATTCAAAGAATTTAAGACAAAAATTCAGGCAATGTTTAGGCTATACCCACTAAGTGAACAACAAAAAGTGGAAATATTAATTGGACAACTGAAGGGGATTGCTCAGTGGGAAGCAAACTCTTGGCCACAGAGTCAGAAGAGAACAGCAACAGACATATTGGAAAGATTATCGAAAATCTTTGAGTCCCGAACATTATCGGATTTGATGTTGCATTTTTATGCAAGAAAGCAGCAACCTGATGAAACTCTGCGAGAGTTCGCTCTTGGTTTACAAGAAGCATTGCAAGACATTAAGGCCTGCAAACCAGGGGAAATAATTCAAGAAGATGAAACACTTGTTAGTCAGTTTGTCGAGGGGGTCTATGGAGAACAGATGAAAGCTCATCTTAAAATGATACGGCTGCAAAAACCAACCAGCAGTTTCTTAGATTTTAAAGAAACAGCAATCAAGATTTTGGGAACCAGTTTCAGGCAATTGCAGACCACCGCATATTTGGAATCAGCAAATCAACATATTCAGTCATTGAGTATAGCAGATTTGTTAGTTGCTCTAAAAGTACAAATTGCAGAACTTATTCAGGGCATGACAGATATGTATAAAGAAATAAAGAGCTTGAAAGAAAGACCAAGAAGAGAAGAGAAAGACTGGCAATCTGGAACAAGGCCCTGTTATGACAAACAATGGGGAGCGACAGGAAATTATAGACAATTTAAGGATAATTTCGTCGAAGAGAATCGGCCAATTTGTAGACTTTGCCAGGAGAGTGGTCATGTTGCACACTGCCAACAAGAAAATTTACTTAGAAGTACTGAGACCAAGGAACAACCCTCACAAAGAATGGAGAGAATAGGTTCACTCTTGGAGGAAGAACTACCTGGAGATGGGGGTCTCAACCCAGTAGTGCAGAACCAAATAAAAGCTGTCGGCATGCCACCTGCAGATGATGTTACGCCAGCCAGTGCAGGGAAAGTTTTGGGCAAAGTCATATGGTTCCATGTAAGACGTGGTTATGGCTTTATTAATCAAGATGACACGAAGAGAGATATCTTTGTACACTACACAGGCATCCAGAAGAACAACCCAAGAAAATATCTTCAAAGTCTGGAAGTTGGAGAGACTGTAGAGTTTTATGTGGTCAAAGGAAAGAAAGGTCTACACGCAGCAAATGTAACTGGTCCTAGTGGTATTCCAGTGCAAGGCAGCAAATATGCAGCAGATCGCAATCAGTATCAGCACTATCCATATCACAGGGGTTCTCCAAATAACTACCAGCCAAACTATCGATATAATGAAGGTGGAGAGGAGTCAGACAAAGTTGAAAGTATGGCTAAAAGTGCTAATCCCCAGTCACATTACTGGAGACATCGCTACCCACCAAACTACCCAAGGAGACCATATGGAAACAGACATTATCCCGATGTCCCAAAGCAGAGTGAGTTTTTGTGGAGAACAGTTGTACAAGATACACAGAAACAGAGTGGGTTGGTGCATCAGAGCTTTCATGAAGTAGTCAGACCACAGTCTATTGCAGAGCCATTATGTCAGATTAAGACAATAATGGAGGACACTCATTCCAGTATAGCCCACCACAACCAAGCAGATATGCAGGCATATTGTAAGGAAAATACTGAAAGCATTACCAACTTATCCATAGCAGAGAGGTTGGGGTCCCCTGTACAGAATTGCCTGGATTTTGTCATGCAAAGGCTGGATTCTTCTCTTCCTGAGCAATCATATAGTTTAGTGAAAGAGCCCTCAATTTCTGTTCCTTCAGAGTATACATTCACAGACAATGAATATATTGAGAAGAATCCCAGTGAGATAGCATTCATTATGTAGCAGGTTTGAGAAAGTCAGCATGGAGAAATAAAGGTGCTCCATTTATTCAGTACAGACATTAGTCAGAGAATAAATGTTTATAATAGGTATTGTACTTGTAAATATCAGATGTATGTACTTATCTCATGTTCAAAAGTTGAATAGCTAAATTGTTCTCCATGTACAAAAATGTGAGACTGTTCTTTATTGGACTTTGAAATGGCTTGTTGCATGAGGACATGCAAAATTCTAGTGGCAGAGTATGTGATACCCACCAAAAAGAGCAGTCAATATATCTATATACAGTATACAGTATTGTATAACTTCAAGTACCCACAGCAATTGCTGAAAAGGTCACATGACCAGAGTCAGGTGGTCTGGGAGGAGACAGTTTGAAGACAGTGGCAGTTGGTCCAGGGGAGCTCTGAGGTAATGGTGGAAAGGGAAGGAGCTGCGCTGGGTGTCAGAGCAGTGCTGACAGGCTCCTATTCTGTCCCATAAATCCCTTGAAAAGTATAATAAAATTGAATTACCAGCTCCCTCAGATAAGGCAAGGCCAGGGGAGCAGCCTGGCTGCCAGTGACAGAAGCAGGCAGAACATTCCCCTGAAGTCCCGGCATCTGGTGCACGAGCAATACAGACTGAGAGGTGAAGCAGGAGTTGTCTTATAAGGTGATAGAGGACTTGTAACACTTGAAAGCTTCACAAGAGGTATTGCAATTAAGCACTGCACCGCACACCTCAGTACCATGCAGTCCATAATTGAGGAGAGTGACCCTTTCAAAGTAATTCATTAATAACATAGGCATATTAGCCAAAAACATCCTTATTTCAGTCAATATTACTATCTGTAAAATAAAGTGTAGGAAAGCACTACCCTGTCTTCAGCATATACTTACAGTAAGGATACAGCTTAATCAGTCAGGCTCTACAGAGGCATTATTAAGAGACTAAAGCCTGCATTAAATGTATTTCTGCCTACAAACATCTAACCATCCTGTCATCAGTCAGTACTAATGGATATTATTTCTGACAGCCAGGGACTCTACTTTAATCTCCTACCTACTTATTTGCCTAAGAGAACAGTCAGTAACAGGATACAATAACTACTAAAATATTAACTTTGAGTGCAGTTAGGAGTGGAATGGAAAGCAATTCCTAACTATGGAGGGATTACAAATAGACCTCAGCAGAGATTGTTATTCAGCTAACTTTGGCAACTGTATTGAGTGAGCATCTACACACATTGCTGGCAATTGGATTAAACTGATTGGAGCAAGTTAACTGCTAATTCCTCTAACATAGACAGCATCCTTTTCTTGTTAAAAGTTTTGAATGTGCACCACCGAAAGAGAGCTCAATTAAATTGAATTGCTACTTAATTTGAGGTATAACTCTAATAAGTAATAGTACAGAATAGTAAGGTTGAAGTATAGTGTTATGCTAATGTAAATGTGCTTAGTGACACTATTACTAAAGTGAATTTGGTTATGTCTGTGTACAGTTAATGTGCATGCATAACTTGAATGTTGCACCAGCAGAGATGGACTAGTTTTGGTGGTTGTCATTGGCTCTTCTTTTGTGCCACACTATAGTGTTGGGGGTATTGCATGAGTTTATTAACTGTGAGCTTTTATGTCTGAACATTTTATGTTCTTGTTGAGATGATCATTATTGACTGATCACCAAATTCATTGTTGAGAAGTGTTCTTTAATAAATTAGCATGGAAAGTATACATTGTTTCTACATTTATTCAATTGAGACTCCTATACTCACCTCTCAATGAAGAATGAAAGTGACTGGAGAACTGTGAAGTAAAACTAAAGGTAATACTACAAATACTTACCTGCATATCTTACTCAACTGTAGATTTTCCATTCTACTATCACTAGAATTGTACCTCAGTGTCACATTTGGCGTCCAACGTACAGGATAGATCCAAAGCAAGTTTTAAACTTAGTTAGATCAAGATGTATCAAGGGGAAGTACCCATGAGGGAGGGCTCCATTATGCACACTTCCTCACCAATTACAATGCCATACTATTTTGGTGCACCATGGCTTCCTACTTTTTCAGGAGGTATGTGTACTGCAGAGTCAACTGAATTCAAAGAATTTAAGACAAAAATTCAGGCAATGTTTAGGCTATACCCACTAAGTGAACAACAAAAAGTGGAAATATTAATTGGACAACTGAAGGGGACTGCTCAGCGGGAAGCAAACTCTTGGCCACAGAGTCAGAAGAGAACAGCAACAGACATATTGGAAAGATTATCGAAAATCTTTGAGTCCCGAACATTATCGGATTTGATGTTGCATTTTTATGCAAGAAAGCAGCAACCTGATGAAACTCTGCGAGAGTTCGCTCTTGGTTTACAAGAAGCATTGCAAGACATTAAGGCCTGCAAACCAGGGGAAATAATTCAAGAAGATGAAACACTTGTTAGTCAGTTTGTCGAGGGGGTCTATGGAGAACAGATGAAAGCTCATCTTAAAATGATACGGCTGCAAAAACCAACCAGCAGTTTCTTAGATTTTAAAGAAACAGCAATCAAGATTTTGGGAACCAGTTCCAGGCAATTGCAGACCACCGCATATTTGGAATCAGCAAATCAACATATTCAGTCATTGAGTATAGCAGATTTGTTAGTTGCTCTAAAAGTACAAATTGCAGAACTTATTCAGGGCATGACAGATATGTATAAAGAAATAAAGAGCTTGAAAGAAAGATCAAGAAGAGAAGAGAAAGACTGGCAATCTGGAACAAGGCCCTGTTATGACAAACAATGGGGAGCGACAGGAAATTATAGACAATTTAAGGATAATTTCGTCGAAGAGAATCGGCCAATTTGTAGACTTTGCCAGGAGAGTGGTCATGTTGCACACTGCCAACAAGAAAATTTACTTAGAAGTACTGAGGCCAAGGAACAACCCTCACGAAGAATGGAGAGAATAGGTTCACTCTTGGAGGAAGAACTACCTGGAGATGGGGGTCTCAACCCAGTAGTGCAGAACCAAATAAAAGCTGTTGGCATGCCACCTGCAGATGATGTTACGCCAGCCAGTGCAGGGAAAGTTTTGGGCAAAGTCATATGGTTCCATGTAAGACGTGGTTATGGCTTTATTAATCAAGATGACACGAAGAGAGATATCTTTGTACACTACACAGGCATCCAGAAGAACAACCCAAGAAAATATCTTCAAAGTCTGGAAGTTGGAGAGACTGTAGAGTTTTATGTGGTCAAAGGAAAGAAAGGTCTACACGCAGCAAATGTAACTGGTCCTAGTGGTATTCCAGTGCAAGGCAGCAAATATGCAGCAGATCGCAATCAGTATCAGCACTATCCATATCACAGGGGTTCTACAAATAACTACCAGCCAAACTATCGATATAATGAAGGTGGAGAGGAGTCAGACAAAGTTGAAAGTATAGCTAAAAGTGCTAATCCCCAGTCACATTACTGGAGACATCGCTACCCACCAAACTACCCAAGGAGACCAAATGGAAACAGACATTATCCCGATGTCCCAAAGCAGAGTGAGTTTTTGTGGAGAACAGTTGTACAAGATACACAGAAACAGAGTGGGTTGGTGCATCAGAGCTTTCATGAAGTAGTCAGACCACAGTCTATTGCAGAGCCATTATGTCAGATTAAGACAATAATGGAGGACACTCATTCCAGTATAGCCCACCACAACCAAGCAGATATGCAGGCATATTGTAAGGAAAATACTGAAAGCATTACCAACTTATCCATAGCAGAGAGGTTGGGGTCCCCTGTACAGAATTGCCTGGATATTGTCATGCAAAGGCTGGATTCTTCTCTTCCTCAGAAATCATATAGTTTAGTGAAAGAGCCCTCAATTTCTGTTCCTTCAGAGTATACATTCACAGACAATGAATATATTGAGAAGAATCCCAGTGAGATAGCATTCATTATGTAGCAGGTTTGAGAAAGTCAGCATGGAGAAATAAAGGTGCTCCATTTATTCAGTACAGACATTAGTCAGAGAATAAATGTTTATAATAGGTATTGTACGTGTAAATATCAGATGTATGTACTTATCTCATGTTCAAAAGTTGAATAGCTAAATTGTTCTCCATGTACAAAAATGTGAGACTGTTCTTTATTGGACTTTGAAATGGCTTGTTGCATGAGGACATGCAAAATTCTAGTGGCAGAGTATGTGATACCCACCAAAAAGAGCAGTCAATATATCTATATACAGTATACAGTATTGTATAACTTCAAGTACCCACAGCAATTGCTGAAAAGGTCACATGACCAGAGTCAGGTGGTCTGGGAGGAGACAGTTTGAAGACAGTGGCAGTTGGTCCAGGGGAGCTCTGAGGTAATGGTGGAAAGGGAAGGAGCTGCGCTGGGTGTCAGAGCAGTGCTGACAGGCTCCTATTCTGTCCCATAAATCCCTTGAAAAGTATAATAAAATTGAATTACCAGCTCCCTCAGATAAGGCAAGGCCAGGGGAGCAGCCTGGCTGCCAGTGACAGAAGCAGGCAGAACATACCCCTGAAGTCCCGGCATCTGGTGCACGAGCAATACAGACTGAGAGGTGAAGCAGGAGTTGTCTTATAAGGTGATAGAGGTCTTGTAACACTTGAAAGCTTCACAAGAGGTATTGCAATTAAGCACTGCACCGCACACCTCAGTACCATGCAGTCCATAATTGAGGAGAGTGACCCTTTCAAAGTAATTCATTAATAACATAGGCATATTAGCCAAAAACTTCCTTATTTCAGTCAATATTACTATCTGTGTAGGAAAGCACTACCCTGTCTTCAGCATATACTTACAGTAAGGATACAGCTTAATCAGTCAGGCTCTACAGAGGCATTATTAAGAGACTAAAGCCTGCATTAAATGTATTTCTGCCTACAAACATCTAACCATCCTGTCATCATTCAGTACTAATGGATATTATTTCTGACAGCCACGGACTCTACTTTAATCTCCTACCTACTTATTTGCCTAAGAGAACAGTCAGTAACAGGATACAATAACTACTAAAATATTAACTTTAATTGCAGTTAGGAGAGGAATGGAAAGCAATTCCTAACTATGGAGGGATTACAAATAGACCTCAGCAGAGATTGTTATTCAGCTAACTTTGGCAACTGTATTGAGTGAGCATCTACACACATTGCTGGCAATTGGATTAAACTGATTGGAGCAAGTTAACTGCTAATTCCTCTAACATAGACAGCATCCTTTTCTTGTTAAAAGTTTTGAATGTGCACCACCGAAAGAGAGCTCAATTAAATTGAATTGCTACTTAATTTGAGGTATAACTCTAATAAGTAATAGTACAGAATAGTAAGGTTGAAGTATAGTGTTATGCTAATGTAAATGTGCTTAGTGACACTATTACTAAAGTGAATTTGGTTATGTCTGTGTACAGTTAATGTGCATGCATAACTTGAATGTTGCACCAGCAGAGATGGACTAGTTTTGGTGGTTGTCATTGGCTCTTCTTTTGTGCCACACTATAGTGTTGGGGGTATTGCATGAGTTTATTAACTGTGAGCTTTTATGTATGAACATTTTATGTTCTTGTTGAGATGATCATTATTGACTTATCACCAAATTCATTGTTGAGAAGTGTTCTTTAATAAATTAGCATGGAAAGTATACATTGTTTCTACATTTATTCAATTGAGACTCCTATACTCACCTCTCAATGAAGAATGAAAGTGACTGGAGAACTGTGAAGTAAAGCTAAAGGTAATACTACAAATACTTACCTGCATATCTTACTCAACTGTAGATTTTCCATTCATTTCTACTATCACTATAATTGTACCTCAGTGTCACACAAGCTCATATCACTGTGCAACCTGACTTTTGTTCATCGCACCATATTATGTCATACACTGCAGTGCCTGTGATACATTATGCCCTACAGTAAAGCTTCTAATTACTTTTAAAGCCAGAGGTTTCATGAGTTGGGTGTCATGCTCGTTGCCAGGGGTTTCATGCACTGGGTGTCATGCTTGTTGCCAGGGTTTCCATGCGCTGGGTGTCATACTTGTTGCCAGGTGTTTCATATGCTGGGTGTCATGCTCTTTGTCAGGGGTTTCATGCTCTGGGATCCATGATCGTTGCCAAGGGTAGTGCTCATTGTCAAGGGTAATGCTCATTGCCAAGGCAGTAAAGTCAACAGCGGGCGCCAGCCCACCAGAACTGCTGTCCTGCTCTCCCTACTCCCGCCCATAGTACTCCACCTGTGGGGCATAGTTTTGAGAAATGGCGCAGTTGCATTGTGACATCATGAAACTCTGCCCCCTCCCCAAGCGGAGTACTACGGGAGGGAGGAGGGGGAGTAGGAAAGGATCCACAAGCGATCGCACGGTTCAACCACTGCTAGAAATGGCACTGCTCCCAGGTACATTAGGGCCATACTAGTGTTGAAACTACCAAGTGCTGGGCTAAGGATGATTTGTTCTAGCATACCATGGGGTATATTTACAAAGATTCGTGTTTTTGCCGTTTTTAAGGGTGTTTGATCTCGAATTGTATCGGGTGCATTTTACTGCAACTTTGTTGAATCCTAATACGGTCATTCACTAAGCTGGCGACTTTTCCAAATTCGTATTTTCCGATGTCGATGTGATTCGTAATGTCAGGCAGTGTTTTACGGGAGTGATGAGTAAAAAACTGCCTGATAAAACACAAGGAATCCCGGCCGGATCTGTGAGATCCGTGCAGGGCTTCATTGTGTACCTTAAAAAGGTGTTTAAATTGTTTTAAAATCTGAAAAAAATTGCTTGGGGTCCCCCCTCCTAAGCATAACCAACCTCGAGCTCTTTGAGCCGGTCCTGGTTGAAAAAATATGGGGGAAAAAATGACAGGGGTTCCCCCATATTTGATCAACCAGCACCGGGCTCTGCGCCTGGTCCTGGTGCCAAAAATACGGTGGACAAAAAGCGTAGGGGTCCCCTGTATTTTTGGAACCAGCACCGGGTTCCACTAGTCAGAGAGATAATGCCACAGCTGGGGGACACTTTTATCGTGGTCCCTGCGGCCATGGCATTAAATCACTAACTTGTCAAGGGGTCCCTCCCCTCCAGCCACCCAAGGGTGAAGCCCGAGGCTGTCCCCCCCATCCAAGGGCGGCGGATGGGGGGCTGATAGCCTTGTGAAAAAAATAGAATATTGTTTTTGTAGCAGTACTACAAGTCCCAGCAAGCCTCCCCCGCAAGCTGGTACTTGGAGAACCACAAGTACCAGCATGCGGGGGGAAAACGGGTTCACTGGTACCTGTAGTACTAATACAAAAAAAATCCCCAACAAAAAACAGGACACACACACACCGTTATTATACTCACATAATCCAGGGTAGCTTCTGTCCTCTTTGTAATCCACGTACTTGGCAAAAAAACAAACCGAAAAAGCCGAACCACGCACTGAAAGGGGTCCCATGTTTACACATGGGACCCCTTTCCCCGACTGCTGGGACCCCCCCTGACTCCTGTCAAAGAGGGTCCCTTCAGCCAATCAGGGAGCGCCAGGTCGTGGCACTCTCCTGATTGGCTGTGCGCTCCTGTAGTGTGATTGAGGCTGCGCACTGAAGATACAATGTAGCGCATAGGCGCTACATTGTATCCAATGGTGGGAAGTTTGCGGTCAGCGGTTGAGGTTACTCGCGGTCAACCGCTGACCGCAAAGTTCCCACCATTGGATATGCCCACGATCGGGTTGCAGTTGTGACTATTTGCGGCACGCTGCAACCCGTTTTTGGACACACCATGCAATCCTATGGATCGTAGGTGCATGCACAGTGCACAGTAATTACAATAGACGAGTCATGTTTGCCGAGATTAGACTATAAGATGTGCAAGGACACATCTGTAGTACACAATAGAGATGAGCGCCGGAAATTTTTCGGGTTTTGTGTTTTGGTTTTGGGTTCGGGCCGCGGCCGTGTTTTGGGTTCGAACGCGTTTTGGCAAAACCTCACCGAATTTTTTTTGTCGGATTCGGGTGTGTTTTGGATTCGGGTGTTTTTTTTTTAAAAACACTAAAAAACAGCTTAAATCATAGAATTTGGGGGTCATTTTGATCCCAAAGTATTATTAACCTCAAAAACCATAATTTACACTCATTTTCAGTCTATTCTGAATACCTCACACCTCACAATATTATTTTTAGTCCTAAAATTTGCACCTAGGTCGCTGGATGACTAAGCTGTGCGACCCTAGTGGCCGACACAAACACCGGGCCCATCTAGGAGTGGCACTGCAGTGTCACGCAGGATGTCCCTTCCAAAAAACCCTCCCCAAACAGCACATGACGCAAAGAAAAAAAGAGGCGCAATGAGGTAGCTGACTGTGTGAGTAAGATAAGCGACCCTAGTGGCCGACACAATAACCGGGCCCATCTAGGAGTGACACTGCAGTGTCACGCAGGATGTCCCTTCCAAAAAACCCTCCCCAAACAGCACATGACGCAAAGAAAAAAAGAGGCGCAATGAGGTAGCTGACTGTGTGAGTAAGATAAGCGACCCTAGTGGCCGACACAAACACCGGGCCCATCTAGGAGTGGCACTGCAGTGTCACGCAGGATGTCCCTTCCAAAAAACCCTCCCCAAACAGCACATGACGCAAAGAAAAAAAGAGGCGCAATGAGGTAGCTGACTGTGTGAGTAAGATAAGCGACCCTAGTGGCCGACACAAACACCGGGCCCATCTAGGAGTGGCACTGCAGTGTCACGCAGGATGTCCCTTCCAAAAAACCCTCCCCAAACAGCACATGACGCAAAGAAAAAAAGAGGCGCAATGAGGTAGCTGACTGTGTGAGTAAGATAAGCGACCCTAGTGGCCGACACAAACACCGGGCCCATCTAGGAGTGGCACTGCAGTGTCACGCAGGATGTCCCTTCCAAAAAAACCTCCCCAAACAGCACATGACGCAAAGAAAAAAAGAGGCGCAATGAGGTAGCTGACTGTGTGAGTAAGATAAGCGACCCTAGTGGCCGACACAAACACCGGGCCCATCTAGGAGTGGCACTGCAGTGTCACGCAGGATGTCCCTTCCAAAAAACCCTCCCCAAACAGCACATGACGCAAAGAAAAAAAGAGGCGCAATGAGGTAGCTGTGTGAGAAAGATAAGCGACCCTAGTGGCCGACACAAACACCGGGCCCATCTAGGAGTGGCACTGCAGTGTCACGCAGGATGTCCCTTCCAAAAAACCCTCCCCAAACAGCACATGACGCAAAGAAAAATGAAAGAAAAAAGAGGTGCAAGATGGAATTGTCCTTGGGCCCTCCCACCCACCCTTATGTTGTATAAACAGGACATGCACACTTTAACCAACCCATCATTTCAGTGACAGGGTCTGCCACACGACTGTGACTGATATGACGGGTTGGTTTGGACCCCCCCCAAAAAAGAAGCAATTAATCTCTCCTTGCACAAACTGGCTCTACAGAGGCAAGATGTCCACCTCATCATCATCCTCCGATATATCACCGTGTACATCCCCCTCCTCACAGATTATCAATTCGTCCCCAATGGAATCCACCATCTCAGCTCCCTGTGTACTTTGTGGAGGCAATTGCTGCTGGTCAATGTCTCCGCGGAGGAATTGATTATAATTCATTTTAATGAACATCATCTTCTCCACATTTTCTGGATGTAACCTCGTATGCCGATTGCTGACAAGGTGAGCGGCGGCACTAAACACTCTTTCTGAGTACACACTTGTGGGAGGGCAACTTAGGTAGAATAAAGCCAGTTTGTGCAAGGGCCTCCAAATTGCCTCTTTTTCCTGCAAGTATAAGTACGGACTGTGTGACGTGCCTACTTGGATGCGGTCACTCATATAATCCTCCACCATTCTTTCAATGTTGAGAGAATCATATGCAGTGACAGTAGACGACATGTCCGTAATCGTTGTCAGGTCCTTCAGTCCGGACCAGATGTCAGCATCAGCAGTCGCTCCAGACTGCCCTGCATCACCGCCAGCGGGTGGGCTCGGAATTCTGAGCCTTTTCCTCGCACCCCCAGTTGCGGGAGAATGTGAAGGAGGAGATGTTGACAGGTCGCGTTCCGCTTGACTTGACAATTTTCTCACCAGCAGGTCTTTCAACCCCAGCAGACTTGTGTCTGCCGGAAAGAGAGATCCAAGGTAGGCTTTAAATCTAGGATCGAGCACGGTGGCCAAAATGTAGTGCTCTGATTTCAACAGATTGACCACCCGTGAATCCTTGTTAAGCGAATTAAGGGCTCCATCCACAAGTCCCACATGCCTAGCGGAATCGCTCCGTGTTAGCTCCTCCTTCAATGTCTCCAGCTTCTTCTGCAAAAGCCTGATGAGGGGAATGACCTGACTCAGGCTGGCAGTGTCTGAACTGACTTCACGTGTGGCAAGTTCAAAGGGCATCAGAACCTTGCACAACGTTGAAATCATTCTCCACTGCGCTTGAGACAGGTGTATTCCACCTCCTATATCGTGCTCAATTGTATAGGCTTGAATGGCCTTTTGCTGCTCCTCCAACCTCTGAAGTATATAGAGGGTTGAATTCCACCTCGTTACCACTTCTTGCTTCAGATGATGGCAGGGCAGGTTCAGTAGTTTTTGGTGGTGCTCCAGTCTTCTGTACGTGGTGCCTGTACGCCGAAAGTGTCCCGCAATTCTTCTGGCCACCGACAACATCTCTTGCACGCCCCTGTCGTTTTTTAAAAAATTCTGCACCACCAAATTCAAGGTATGTGCAAAACATGGGACGTGCTGGAATTTGCCCATATTTAATGCACACACAATATTGCTGGCGTTGTCCGATGCCACAAATCCACAGGAGAGTCCAATTGGGGTAAGCCATTCCGCGATGATCTTCCTCAGTTGCCGTTAGAGGTTTTCAGCTGTGTGCGTATTCTGGAAAGCGGTGATACAAAGCGTAGCCTGCCTAGGAAAGAGTTGGCGTTTGCGAGATGCTGCTACTGGTGCCGCCGCTGCTGTTCTTGCGGCGGGAGTCCATACATCTACCCAGTGGGCTGTCACAGTCATATAGTCCTGACCCTGCCCTGCTCCACTTGTCCACATGTCCGTGGATAAGTGGACATTGGGTACAACTGCATTTTTTAGGACACTGGTGAGTCTTTTTCTGACGTCCGTATACATTCTCGGTATCGCCTGCCTAGAGAAGTGGAACCTAGATGGTATTTGGTAACGGGGGCACACTGCCTCAATAAATTGTCTAGTTCCCTGTGAACTAACGGCGGATACCGGACGCACGTCTAACACCAACATAGTTGTCAAGGCCTCAGTTATCCGCTTTGCAGCAGGATGACTGCTGTGATATTTCATCTTCCTCGCAAAGGACTGTTGAACAGTCAATTGCTTACTGGAAGTAGTACAAGTGGGCTTACGACTTCCCCTCTGGGATGACCATCGACTCCCAGCAGCAACAACAGCAGCGCCAGCAGCAGTAGGCGTTACACGCAAGGATGCATCGGAGGAATCCCAGGCAGGAGAGGACTCGTCAGAATTGCCAGTGACATGGCCTGCAGGACTATTGGCATTCCTGGGGAAGGAGGAAATTGACACTGAGGGAGTTGGTGGGGTGGTTTGCGTGAGCTTGGTTACAAGAGGAAGGGATTTACTGGTCAGTGGACTGCTTCCGCTGTCGCCCAAAGTTTTTGAACTTGTCACTGACTTATTATGAATGCGCTGCAGGTGACGTTTAAGGGAGGATGTTTCGAGGTGGTTAACGTCCTTACCCCTACTTATTACAGCTTGACAAAGGCAACACACGGCTTGACACCTGTTGTCCGCATTTCTGTTGAAATACTTCCACACCGAAGAGCTGATTTTTTTGGTATTTTCACCAGGCATGTCAGTGGCCATATTCCTCCCACGGACAACAGGTGTCTCCCCGGGTGCCTGACTTAAACAAACCACCTCACCATCAGAATCCTCCTGGTCAATTTCCTCCCCAGCGCCAGCAACACCCATATCCTCCTCATCCTGGTGTACTTAAACACTGACATCTTCAATCTGACTATCAGGAACTGGACTGCGGGTGCTCCTTCCAGCACTTGCAGGGGGCATGCAAATGGTGGAAGGCGCATGCTCTTCACGTCCAGTGTTGGGAAGGTCAGGCATCGCAACCGACACAATTGGACTCGCCTTGTGGATTTGGGATTTCGAAGAACGCACAGTTCTTTGCGGTGCTTTTGCCAGCTTGAGTCTTTTCAGTTTTCTAGCGAGAGGCTGAGTGCTTCCATCCTCATGTGAAGCTGAACCACTAGCCATGAACATAGGCCAGGGCCTCAGCCGTTCCTTGCCACTCCGTGTGGTAAATGGCATATTGGCAAGTTTACGCTTCTCCTCCGACAATTTTATTTTAGGTTTTGGAGTCCTTTTTTTACTGATATTTGGTGTTTTGGATTTGACATGCTCTGTACTATGACATTGGGCATCGGCCTTGGCAGACGACGTTGCTGGCATTTCATCGTCTCGGCCATGACTAGTGGCAGCAGCTTCAGCACGAGGTGGAAGTGGATCTTGATCTTTCCCTAATTTTGGAACCTCAACATTTTTGTTCTCCATATTTTAATAGGCACAACTAAAAGGCACCTCAGGTAAACAATGGAGATGGAAGGATACTAGTATACAATTATGGATGGACTGCCGAATGCCGACACAGAGGTAGCTACAGCCGTGGACTACCGTACTGTACTGTGTCTGCTGCTAATATAGACTGGTTGATAATGAGATGTAGTATGTATAAAGAAGAAAGAAAAAAAAAACCACGGGTAGGTGGTATACAATTATGGATGGACTGCCGAGTGCCGACACAGAGGTAGCTACAGCCGTGGACTACCGTACTGTACTGTGTCTGCTGCTAATATAGACTGGATGATAATGAGATGTAGTATGTATAAAGAAGAAAGAAAAAAAAAACCACGGGTAGGTGGTATACAATTATGGATGGACTGCCGAGTGCCGACACAGAGGTAGCTACAGCCGTGGACTACCGTACTGTACTGTGTCTGCTGCTAATATAGACTGGTTGATAATGAGATGTAGTATGTATAAAGAAGAAAGAAAAAAAAACCACGGGTAGGTGGTATACAATTATGGATGGACTGCCGAGTGCCGACACAGAGGTAGCTACAGCCGTGGACTACCGTACTGTACTGTGTCTGCTGCTAATATAGACTGGATGATAATGAGATGTAGTATGTATAAAGAAGAAAGAAAAAAAAAACCACGGGTAGGTGGTATACAATTATGGATGGACTGCCGAGTGCCGACACAGAGGTAGCTACAGCCATGGACTACCGTACTGTACTGTGTCTGCTGCTAATATAGACTGGTTGATAATGAGATGTAGTATGTATAAAGAAGAAAGAAAAAAAAAAACCACGGGTAGGTGGTATACAATTATGGATGGACTGCCGAGTGCCGACACAGAGGTAGCTACAGCCGTGGACTACCGTACTGTACTGTGTCTGCTGCTAATATAGACTGGATGATAATGAGATGTAGTATGTATAAAGAAGAAAGAAAAAAAAAACACGGATAGGTGGTATACAATTATGGATGGACTGCCGAGTGCCGACACAGAGGTAGCTACAGCCGTGGACTACCGTACTGTACTGTGTCTGCTGCTAATATAGACTGGATGATAATGAGATGTAGTATGTATAAAGAAGAAAGAAAAAAAAAACCACGGGTAGGTGGTATACAATTATGGATGGACTGCCGAGTGCCGACACAGAGGTAGCTACAGCCGTGAACTACCGTACTGTGTCTGCTGCTAATATAGACTGGTTGATAATGAGATGTAGTATGTATAAAGAAGAAAGAAAAAAAAAACCACGGGTAGGTGGTATACAATTATGGATGGACTGCCGAGTGCCGACACAGAGGTAGCTACAGCCGTGGACTACCGTACTGTACTGTGTCTGCTGCTAATATAGACTGGTTGATAATGAGATGTAGTATGTATAAAGAAGAAAGAAAAAAAAACCACGGGTAGGTGGTATACAATTATGGATGGACTGCCGAGTGCCGACACAGAGATAGCTACAGCCGTGGACTACCGTACTGTACTGTGTCTGCTGCTAATATAGACTGGATGATAATGAGATGTAGTATGTATAAAGAAGAAAGAAAAAAAAAACCACGGGTAGGTGGTATACAATTATGGATGGACTGCCGAGTGCCGACACAGAGGTAGCTACAGCCGTGGACTACCGTACTGTACTGTGTCTGCTGCTAATATAGACTGGATGATAATGAGATGTAGTATGTATAAAGAAGAAAGAAAAAAAAAACCACGGGTAGGTGGTATACAATTATGGATGGACTGCCGAGTGCCGACACAGAGGTAGCTACAGCCGTGAACTACCGTACTGTGTCTGCTGCTAGTATAGACTGGATGATAAATAATGATATAAAAAATATATATATATCACTACTGCAGCCGGACAGGTATATATTATATAATGACGGACCTGCTGGACACTGTCTGTCAGCAGAATGAGTTTTTTAATTTTTATAGAATAAAAAAACACCACACAAGTCACACGACGAGTGTACTTTTTCAGGCAGACATTCAATCACAATATACTATACTGGTGGTCAGTGTGGTCAGGTCACTGGTCACAGTGGTCAGTGGTCAGTCACACTGGCAGTGGCACTCTGGCAGCAAAAGTGTGCACTGTTTAATATGTACTCCTGGCTCCTGCTATAACCTATAACTGCTCCTCAGTCTCCCCCACAATTAAGCTGTGTGAGCACAGTCAGATATTATACATAGATGATGCAGCACACTGGGCTGAGCACAGATATGGTATGTGAGTGTGACTGAGTCACTGTGTATCGTTTTTTTCAGGCAGAGAACAAGAACAGAACGGATTATTAAATAATAATAAATTATAAAACTGCACTGGTGGTCAGGTCACTGGTCATCAGTCACTAGTATAACTCCTCCTAAGCTCCAGTAAGTAAATGAAGTGTCTCACTCTCACTCTCCTATCTATTTTAATTTCTAAACGGAGAGGACGCCAGCCACGTCCTCTCCCTATCAATCTCAATGCACGTGTGAAAATGGCCGCGACGCGCGGCTCCTTATATAGAATCCGAGTCTCGCGATAGAATCCGAGCCTCGCGAGAATCCGACAGCGTGATGATGACGTTCGGGCGCGCTCGGGTTAACCGAGCAAGGCGGGAAGATCCGAGTCGCTCGGCCCCGTGTAAAAAAAACTGAAGTTCGGGCGGGTTCGGATTCAGAGGAACCGAACCCGCTCATCTCTAGTACACAATGTTATTTTTCTCATCTTGAAAGAAAGCATATGGATGAATATGCGGCTGGTGGAAATGACCATCTTAGTAATTAGCCCAAAAGTTACCTGGCAGCCATGTTATTTGATCAGTTTAGTGAGATTGTTGTAAAGATGTATTCTTTACACAGTACTGGTGTCCTGCCATTTCCGGGTGATCTGCAGTAAACAAACTCCTGTCACTAGACTAGTCTTGTCTTTCTCACATATGCTAGTAGGTAACAAATTGTCATATATATTATAGGTTATTTAAACCACAACCACAAGAGACAAACCACACTTTTTTTGTCACACTCATTCTTTCCTTGCAGGTCACTGTAGAAAAGACGGCGGACAGCCCTTGCTATCAGGTGGGAGAGGAGGAAGCTATGTTAAATGTTGTTGTACTGTATTGTACATCTGAAATATATATGCAAATACTGAAGGACAATGGTGAAAAGAGTAAACGTTATGTGATATATCTGACAGGACATCCAGATATATATCAGCAATAATTGCATTTCCCCTTATTATGGTTTATTTGTGGTATTAGTCAGAAAACCCAGAGCAAGCACGCAGTTATATATATATATAATATATACATGCTTCCTTCCGTACTGACTTTACATACGTTAAAAAAAAAAGAACTGTGAAACCATTTCTTAGTAGTAAGCATAGTTGTTTTACCAAGAAAATGAAAATAAAAATTTCAGAAGTTCAAAGATATTAGTTAAAATGAAGACTATGAAAACTTTAAACAAGTTTAAGCACAAGCAAGTTTTAAGTAGTGATGTGCACCGGACATTTTTCGGGTTTTGGTTTTGGATTCGGTTCCGCGGCCGTGTTTTGGATTCGGACGCGTTTTGGCAAAGCCTCCCTGAATTTTTTTTGTCAGATTCGGGTGTGTTTTGGATTCGGGTGTTTTTTTTTCAAAAACCCCTCAAAAACAGCTTAAATCATAGAATTTGGGGGTCATTTTGATCCTATAGTATTATTAACCTCAATAACCATAATTTCCACTCATTTCCAGTCTATTCTGAACACCTCACACCACACAATATTATATGTAGTCCTAAAATTTGCACCGAGGTCGCTGGAAAACTAAGCTAAGCGACCCAAGTTGCTGGCACAAACACCTGGCCCATCTAGGAGTGGCACTGCAGTGTCAGACAGGATGGCACTTAAAAAAAATTGGCCCCAAACATCACATGATGCAAAGATAAATTAAAGAAAAAAGAGGTGCAAGATGGAATTGTCCTTGGAAACTCCCACCCACCCTAATGTTGTATAAACAGGACATGCACACTTTAACAAACCCATCATTTCAGAGACAGGGTCTACCACACGACTGTGACTGAAATGACTGGTTGGTTTGAGCCCCCACCAAAAAAGAAGCAATCAATCTCTCCTTGCAAAAACTGGCTCTACAGAGGCAAGATGTCCACCTCCTCCTCATCGTCCGATTCCTCACCCCTTTCACTGTGTACATCCCCCTCCCCATCTAAGGTCCCTGTGTACTTTCTGGAGGCAATTGCTGGTGAATGTCTCCACGGAGGAATTGATTATAATTCATTTTGATGAACATCAGCTTCTCCACATTTTCTGGAAGTAACCTCGTACGCCGATTGCTGACAAGGTGAGCGGCTGCACTAAACACTCTTTCGGAGTACACACTGGAGTGGGGGCAACTTAGGTAAAATAAAGCCAGTTTGTGCAAGGGCCTCCAAATTGCCTCTTTTTCCTGCCAGTATACGTACGGACTGTCTGACGTGCCTACTTGGATGCGGTCACTCATATAATCCTCCACCATTCTTTCAATGGTGACAGAATCATATGCAGTGACAGTAGACGACATGTCAGTAATCGTTGGCAGGTCCTTCAGTCTGTACCAGATGTCAGCACTTGCTCCAGACTGCCCTGCATCACCGCCAGCGGGCGGGCTCGGAATTCTTAGCCTTTTCCTCCCAGCCCCAGTTGTGAAGGAGGAGTTGTTGACGGGTCACGTTCCGCTTGCCTTGACAAGTGTCACACCAGCAGGTCTTTGAACCTCTGCAGACTTGTGTCTGCCGGAAAGAGAGATACAACGTAGGCTTTAAACCTAGGATCGAGCAAGGTGGCCAAAATGTAGTGCTCTGATTTCAACAGATTGACCACCCGTGAATCCTGGTTAAGCAAATTAAGGGCTCCATCCACAAGTCCCACATGCCTAGTGGAATCGCTCCGTATTAGCTCCTCCTTCAATCTCTCCAGCTTCTTCTGCAAAAGCATGATGAGGGGAATGACATGACTCAGGCTGGCAGTGTCTGAACTGACTTCACGTGTGGCAAGTTCAAAGGGTTGCAGAACCTTGCACAATGTTGAAATCATTCCCCACTGCGCTTGAGTCAGGTGCATTCCCCCTTCTTTGCCTATATCGTAGGCAGATGTATAGGCTTGAATGGCCTTTTGCTGCTCTTCCATCCTCTGAAGCATATAGAGGCTTGAATTCCACCTCGTTACCACCTCTTGCTTCAGATGATGGCGGGGCAGGTTCAGGAGTGTTTGCTGGTGCCACAGTCTTTGGCACGCGGTGGCTGAATGCCAAAAGTAGCCCGCAATTCTTCGGGCCACCGACAGCATCTCTTGCACGCCCCTGTCGTTTTTTAAAGAATTCTGCACCACCAAATTCAATAGATGTGCAAAACATGGGACGTGCTGGAATTTGCCCACATGTAATGCACGCACAATATTGGTGGCGTTGTCCGATGTCACAAATCCCCAGGAGAGTTCAATTGGCATAAGCCAATCTGCGATGATGTTCCTCAGTTTCCGTAAGAGGTTGTCAGCTGTGTGCCTCTTATGGAAAGCGGTGATACAAAGTGTAGCCTGCCTAGGAACCACTGCTGTTGTTGCTGCGGGAGGCAATATATCTACCTAGTGGGCTGTCACAGTCATATAATCCTTAGTCTGCCCTGCTCCACAAGTGGACATTGGGTACAATTGCATTTTTTAGGACACTGGTGACTCTTTTTCTGACGTCTGTGTACATTCTCGGTATCGCCTGCCTAGAGAAAAGGAACCTAGATGGTATTTTTTACCGGGTACACAGTACCTCAATCAATTCTCTAATTCCCTGTGAATTAACGGTGGATACCGGACACACATTTAACACCACCGCAGCTGCCAAGACCTGAGTTATTTGCTTTGCAGCAGGATGACTGCTGTGATATTTCATCTTCCTCGCAAAGGACTGTTGGACAGTCAATTGCTTACTGGAAGTAGTACAAGTGGTCTACCGACTTCCCCTCTGTGATGACGATCGACTCCCAGCAGCAACAACAGCAGCGCCAGCAGCAGTAGGCGTTACACTCAAGGATGCATCGGAGGCAGGGGTTAAAGTGAGCCGGAACGGGGCGGAACTGCGTTCCGTCAGTTCCACTTGGAGACGGAACGCAGTTCCGCCTCCTCTGGCTCACCTAACTCGGCGATGTGTCCCCCGTCGCTGCAGGGAGATGACGGGCGCCGCTTCCCGCACAGCGGCAGCCGGAGGCAGGAGCTCACTGAGCTCTGCCTTCCGGCTCAGTCAGTGCGCGCTATGGGAGAGACGTCATGACGTCTCTCTCATAGTGCAGAGGAGCGGGCGACGAGAGGACTGCAGCGGCCGGACACGGAGCGGGGCTTGGTAAGTATGGTGTGTGCTGTGTTTTTTTATTTTTTTTATTTGTGTAGCAGCTGGGGGGCAAACTACTGAGAGGTCATTACTACGGGGGCATTATTACTGGGGGGGCAAACTACTGAGGGGCATCTACTGGGGTCATTACTACTGGGGGGCATTTACTGGGGGACATTACTACCGGGAGCAAACTACAGGGGGCAAACTACAGAAGGGCATTACTACTGGGGGACAGACTACTGAGGGGCAGTACTACTGGGGGACATTACTACAAGGGGGCAAACTACAGGAGGGCATTACTACTGGGGGGCAAGCTACTGAGGGGCATCTACTGGGGGGCATTTACTGGGGGGCATTACTACTGGGGGACATTACTACAGAAGGGCATTACTACTGGGGGACAGACTACTGAGGGGCAGTACTACTGGGGGACATTACTACAAGGGGGCAAACTACAGGAGGGCATTACTACTGAGGGGCATCTGCTGGGGGGCATTTACTGGGGGACATTACTACTGGGGGGCATTACTACTGGGGGACATTACTACAGGAGGGTATTACTACTGGGGGGCATTACTACTGGGGGGCAAACTACAGAGGGGCATCTACTGGGGGCATTACTACTGGGGGCATTACTACTGGGAGACATTACTACTGGGTGCAAACTACAGGGGGCAAACTACAGGAGGGCATTACTACTGGGGGCATAACTACAGTGGCATTACTACTGGGGGCGTAACTACAGGGGTTAAACTACTGGGGGCATTACTACTTGGAGGCATTACTACTGGGGGCTAAACTACAAGGGGGCATAACTACAGGGGCTAAACGACTGGGGGCATTACCATTAAGGGCATTACTACTGGGGGCACTACTAATGAGGGCATTGTAAAGGGGGCACTTCATAAGGGGCATCAATCCTGGGGTCATAAGGGGCACTGCTATTGCGAGCATTGCATAAGGGGCACCACTACTATGGGCTCTATATAAGGGCCCTATATAAGGGCCCACTGTGGGCATTGTATAAGAGGCGCTACTGCTGTAGGCATTATGTGTATTATGGGGTGCTACTACTGTGGGCGTTATTACTATTGTGTAACACGCCCCTTTTTGAGACCACGCCCCTTTTTGCGGCGCGCGCAATATCTTTGTTTAATTGCCACCGTGGGAAGGGGGGTGAGTTCCACCACCTCTCTATGACCACTTTAAGCACTGATCGGAGGAATTCCAGGCAGGAGACTTGCCAGTGACATGGCCTGCAGGACTATTGGCTTTCCTGTCTAAGGAATAAATTGACACTGAGGGAGTTGGTGGTGTGGTTTGCAGCAGCTTGGTTACAAAAGGAAGGGATTTAGTTGTCAGTGGACTGCTTCCGCTGTCACCCAAAGTTTTTGAACTTGTCAATGACTTTGTTATGCACACCAGTGCCAGCAGGAATGTACTGGTGTCTGAACGGTGAGGGCTGCAAAACAAATGAACTCACAGACAGACTGGGGAATATGACATTACATACACAGAAGGTGATAGGGTAACAAAATAAACACAAAGTGAACCGAGAAGCCCAAAGGCTAAGAAACTGGGTGTCTGCCTAATATTAGGAATGTTCAGATGGAAAGAAGCAAGATGTAGTGATTTAATACGTAGAGAACCCGAAATGCTGTTGCTAAGGGCAACAGCAAAACCCTAAAGGGTTACCAACAGGTGTGGCAGTAAACTCCTTGGTCAGAGATGGAATAATAGACACAAGGAGAGTCTCCACAATCCTTTTCCTCACTTGCAGTGCACTGGTTCAGCTTACTGCCACTGAACTGACACCTGAACACCTTGCACAGTGAGAAAGGATTTTGGCAGGCAAGTCTGAGAATACAGCCGCAAACTTGCTAGGTTCACAGAGTAGCAAAAGAACCCCAGCAGGTTAAACGACTGACTCCAGTCTTACTGCTAGGTCTGGATTGGCAGAGTGTAATACCAAATCCCAAGGCCTATTTGCAGTAAGCAACAAACAAATACAAAGTTTACACAGTACTAGCTAGCTTTCAGGAACTGACTAACCAACAAAGATTCAGCAGCATCTGCCTAACCTGAGAAGAGGGTTTATATAGCAGGTGCTGTCCACGCCCCACTCAGACCTCACAGACTGTGAGCACAAAAACCAGCACCGGATCCCCTGCCGTGCACAGAGCCTGTAACCACTGCACAGCAAAAGACCCGAACCGGAGTATCAGCTACGCTCAGGTTACTCCGCTAGCACTTGTCTCCCGGTTGCCATGACGACGTGGCAGCACAGAGCAGGAGACCCTAACAGTACCCCCCCTCTGACGAGGGGTCAAAAAAACCCTACCACCGGGTTTATAGGGGAACTGCGAGAAGAAAGAGCGTAACAGTCTGGGGGCATGAAGATCACAACTGCGCACCCACGACCGCTCCTCCGGGCCATACCCCTTCCAGTGCACCAAAAATGACAGCCGACCCCGAACCATCTTGGAGTCAAGAATAATTTCAACAACAAACTCCCTCTGGCCACGTATCAGAAGAGGGGAAGGTCTTCCACTGGAAGAAGGATTACTAATCGCCTGTTTTAAAAGGGAACAATGAAATGTTTTATTGATACCCAAAGAACGGGGTAGATCTAACTGAAATGCCACCGGATTGATAACCCTAGTGATCTTATAAGGACCGATTAACCGGGGGCCTAACTTATGAGATGGCTGTCTCAACTTCAAATTCTTGGTAGACAACCAGACGAAGTCCCCTAATTTGAAGCTGCAGGGTCTTTTCCACTTATCAAAAACCCTTTTGGTCACTAATGACACAGACACAAGGGCTTTCTTCACTTTCCTCCAAATACCTCTAAGGACCGAAACCACAGAGGAACCACCAGGCGTGGAGTCCAGGGGGTCAAAAGAATTGGCCTTAGGATGATGCCCATACACACAAAGGAAGGGAGAGATCCCTGTAGCAGAGTGAGCCGCGTTGTTATAGGCAAACTCCGCCATGGACAGATGAGCAACCCAGTCAGTCTGACACTTGGAGACATAACACCTGAGGAACTGCTCCAAGGACTGGTTCACCCTTTCAGTCTGCCCATTAGACTGCGGATGGTAGCCTGACGACAAGCTGACAGAAATCTGGAGATCGGAACAAAATGCCCTCCAGAATTTGGCCACAAACTGGGATCCGCGGTCAGAGACCACATCAAGTGGCAACCCGTGGAGGCGCACAACATGCAGCATAAATAATTCAGACAGGCGTCTAGCCGATGGCAGCCCAACCAATGGAACGAAGTGCGCCATCTTCGAAAATCTGTCAACGACAACCCAGATGGCTGTCATCCCCGAGGATTTGGGCAAGTCCACCACAAAATCCATTGAAATGTGGGTCCATGGCTTAGATGGAATAGAGAGTGGATGTAATGGGCCAACAGGAACCCCTCTAGGAGTCTTATTTCGGGCACAGATGTCACATGCCCGAACCCACTGATCCACATCCCTAGCCACCGAGGGTCACCACACCGCCCTAGATAGCAACTCCGAGTTCTGGCAATACCCGGGTGACCTGCCGACTTCTTGGCATGGAATTCCAGGAACACTCGCTGTCTTAACCTAGGAGGCACAAACAAAAGACCTACCGGAAGGTCTGGAGGAGCCTGCTCCTGTGCTCTAAGGACTAATGACAAGAGGTCCTGGGTTATGCCCACTTTAATACATGATGGGGACACAATGGGCAATGGCTCCTCGGTGGTCTCCTGGATTGGAGCAAAACTCAGCGAGAGCGCATCAGCCTTGATGTTTTTTGACCCAGGGCGATATGTTATCAAAAAATTAAAGCGAGCAAAAACAAAGCCCATCGTGCCTGCCTGGCATTGAGGCGCTTCGCTGACTCTAAATATGCCAAATTCTTATGGTCGGCGAGAATTGAGACCACAAACTTAGCCCCCTCAAGCCAGTGTCTCCACTCCTCGAGTGCATCCTTAATAGCCAACAATTCCCGGTTACCCACGTCATAATTCATCTCGGCAGGCGAAAATTTACGGGAAAAGTAAGCACAAGGATGAAGGCGATTATCAGACACCCCCATCTGAGAGAGCACTGCCCCAATACCCATCTCAGAGGCATCCACCTCCACCACAAAAGGACGCTCTGGATCTGGGTGTCGTAGCACCTTGGCCAAGACAAATGCCCTTTTGAGACGGGCAAAAGCCGATTTGGCCTCACAAGACCAGTGAGCAACATCCGCCCCTTTCTTAGTGAGTGCCACCAAGGGCGCCACTATAGACGAAAATCCAGCGATAAATCGTCTATAAAAATTTGCAAAGCCCAGAAAACGCTGAAGCGCCTTCAAACTAGTGGGCTGCACCCAATCCAGGACTGCCTGTACCTTGGAACCCTCCATTTGGAAACCTTCTGGGGAGATAATATATCCTAGAAATGCGATTTGCTGAACTTCAAATTCGCACTTCTCCAGCTTCGCCCCAAGCCGGTGGTCTCTGAGTTTCTGGAGGACTAAGCGTACATGCTTCCGATGTTCCTCCAGGGAATGGGAGAAAATTAGGATGTCATCTAAGTATACAACTAAGAATCTATCCAAATATTCCCTGAGCACATCGTTCATGAAGTCCTGGAAGACTGCCGGGGCATTACAGAGCCCAAAAGGCATCACCAAATATTCATAATGCCCTGAGTGGGTATTAAAGGCAGTCTTCCATTCATCCCCCTCTCTTATTCGGATTAGATTGTATGCACCGCGTAGGTCAATCTTAGAAAAAATGGTGGCAGTACGAAGCTGGTCAAACAAGACCGAAATGAGAGGCAGTGGGTATGAGTTTTTAATCGTGATACGGTTCAATTCCCTGAAGTCGATGCAGGGTCGCAACGAACCGTCCTTTTTACCCACGAAGAAGAACCCCGACCCAACTGGAGACTGTGAAGGTCTGATAAATCCCTTAGCCAAGTTCTCCTGAATGTACTCTGCCATAGCCTGAGTCTCAGGACGTGACAGGGAGTACAACCTGCTCTTGGGAAGCTTAGCATTCGGCAACAAATCAATGGCACAGTCAAAGGGGCGATGGGGAGGTAGTACCTCTGCAACTCTTTTGGAGAACACGTCCGCAAAATCTGCATAACATCCTGGCAATCCTGGCAAACTTAGCTGCGAAAGCCTGACTGGAAGGCTCAAGCAACTCCTGAAACAATCAGTACCCCAACTAAGAATCTCCCCAGAGACCCAGTCAAATTGAGGATTGTGGGCCCTTAACCAGGGTAACCCCAACACCAATGGGGCAAAAGTACAGACAGTCACATAAAAGGACAATTTTTCAGAGTGTGTGGCTCCAATAGACAAAGAAATCTGGCTAGTGCAAGAGGTAATTTTACCCTGGGATAATGGTTCCCCGTTTAACCCACAAATCTCAATTTCCCATGCCAAGGGTACTAAGGGAACAGAGTGTTTCAGGGCGAATTGGCGGTCCATAAAAACCCCGTGGGCCCCACTGTCCACAAAGGCCTCAGTCTTGACAGTTTGACCGAGGATCTTCAAGGTCACCGGAATGATAAAAGTCTTCTTGGGAAATTCTGACTTCTGGCCTGACAGGATATTTCCCATCACCCTCAGGCCCTGAAGTTTTCCGGCTTTTCTGGGCATGATACTACCACATGACCTTTATTCCCACAATACAAACATAACCCCTGCTGTCTCCTCCGCGTCTTCTCACGCGAGGAGAGGCGGGTAGCCCCAATCTGCATAGGCTCCTCGGAAAATTCCTCAGAGTCTGAGGTTCCCTTGGGAAAGAAGGAAACCTCTGTCTCCTTTTCAAGCCTGCGCTCTCTCAGCCGTCTATCCACCCGAATGGATAACTGCATGAGCTGATCCAAGCTATCAGGCAAGGGATATTGTACCAGTTGGTCTTTTAACTGGTTAGAAAGACCTCTTCGGTACTGGTGTCTCAGGGCTTGGTCATTCCACTGGGTATCATGGGCCAACCTCCGAAACTTCGTACAATAAACCTCAACTGGCCTTCGCCCTTGCTTAAGGATCGAAATCTGAGCCTCGGCTGAGGCCGTCTTGTCAGGATCATCATACAATATGCCCAGTGCCGTAAAAAAAGCATCAACACTTTTAAGCGACGGACAGTCAGGCTGCAACCCATATGCCCAGACTTGTGGGTCTCCTTGTAGCAAGGAAATCACTATGCCCACCCGCTGAATCTCCGACCCAGAAGACTGAGGCCTAAGCTGGAAATATAGCTTGCAGCTCTCCTTGAAACAAAAGAACTGCGAGCGATCTCCAGAAAAACGATCCGGGAGATTTACTTTCGGCTCCTTAACCCCTGAAGGTACTGCTGCTGCGGGAGCTCCGCCAGCGGCCTGCGATTTGTGCATTTTAATGGACAAATCATTAAATTGTCGAGTCAGGACCTGCACCTGATCGACCACCTGTTGCAAAGTATTTTGAGGGGTATGCTCCATATTCCCACAAAATTTCAACAGGAGTATTAGGCTGCTGAATATGTTATGCACACCAGTGCCAGCAGGAATGTACTGGTGTCTGAACGGTAAGGGCTGCAAAACAAATGAACTCACAGACAGACTGGGGAATATGACATTACATACACAGAAGGTGATAGGGTAACAAAATAAACACAAAGTGAACAGAGAAGCCCAAAGGCTAAGAAACTGGGTGTCTCCCTAATATTAGGAATGCTCAGATGGAAAGAAGCAAGATGTAGTGATTTAATACGTAGAGAACCCGAAATGCTGTTGCTAAGGGCAACAGCAAAACCCTAAAGGGTTACCAACAGGTGTGGCAGTAAACTCCTTGGTCAGAGATGGAATAATAGACACAAGGAGAGTCTCCACAATCCTTTTCCTCACTTGCAGTGCACTGGTTCAGCTTACTGCCACTAAACTGACACCTGAACACCTTGCACAGTGAGAAAGGATTTTGGCAGGCAAGTCTGAGAATACAGCCGCAAACTTGCTAGGTTCACAGAGTAGCAAAAGAACCCCAGCAGGTTAAATGACTGACTCCAGTCTTACTGCTAGGTCTGGATTGGCAGAGTGTAATACCAAATCCCAAGGCCTATTTGCAGTAAGCAACAAACAAATAGAAGGTTTACACAGTACTAGCTAGCTTTCAGGAACTGACTAACCAACAAAGATTCAGCAGCATCTGCCTAACCTGAGAAGAGGGTTTATATCGCAGGTGCTGTCCACGCCCCACTCAGACCTCACAGACTGTGAGCACAAAAACCAGCACCGGATCCCCTGCCGTGCACAGAGCCTGTAACCACTGCACAGCAAAAGACCCGAACCGGAGTATCAGCTACGCTCAGGTTACTCCGCTAGCACTTGTCTCACGGTTGCCATGATGACGTGGCAGCACAGAGCAGGAGACCCTAACAGACTTCTGATGAATGCGCTCCAGGTGACGTATAAGGGAGGATGTTCCTAGGTGGTTAACGTCCTTACCACTACTTATTACAGCTTGACAAAGGCAACACACGGTTTGACACCTGTTGTCCGCATTTCTGTTAAAATAATTCCACACCGAAGAGGTGATTTTTTTTTGTAATTTGACCAGGCATGTCAATGGCAATACTTGTCCCACGGACAACAGGTGTCTCCCCGGGTGCCTGACTTAAACAAACCACCTCACCATCAGAATCCACCTTGTCAATTTCCTCCTCAGCGCCAGCAACACCCATATCCTCATCCTGGTGTACTTCAACAGTGACATCTTCAATTTGACTATCAGGAACTGGACTGCGGGTGCTCCTTCCAGCACTTGCAGGGGGCGTGCAAATGGTGGAGGGTGCCATCTCTTACCGCCCAGTGTTGGGAAGGTCAGGCATCGCAACCGACACAATTGGGCTCTCCTTGGGGATTTGTGATTTAGAAGAACGTACAGTTCTTTGCTGTGCTTTTGCCAGCTTAAGTCTTTTAATTTCTCTAACGTCCTAAGTGGATGCTGGGGACTCCGTAAGGACCATGGGGAATAGCGGCTCCGCAGGAGACTGGGCACATCTAAAGAAAGCTTTAGGACTAACTGGTGTGCACTGGCTCCTCCCCCTATGACCCTCCTCCAAGCCTCAGTTAGATTTCTGTGCCCGACGAGAAGGGTGCACACTAGGGGCTCTCCTGAGCTTCTTAGTGAAAGTTTTAGTTTAGGTTTGTTATTTTCAGTGAGACCTGCTGGCAACAGGCTCACTGCATCGAGGGACTAAGGGGAGAAGAAGCGAACTCACCTGCGTGCAGAGTGGATTGGGCTTCTTGGCTACTGGACATTAGCTCCAGAGGGACGATCACAGGCCCAGCCTGGATGGGTCCCGGAGCCGCGCCGCCGGCCCCCTTACAGAGCCAGAAGAGCGAAGAGGTCCGGAAAAATCGGCGGCAGAAGACGTTCCTGTCTTCAATAAGGTAGCGCACAGCACTGCAGCTGTGCGCCATTGCTCTCAGCACACTTCATACTCCGGTCACTGAGGGTGCAGGGCGCTGGGGGGGGGCGCACTGAGACGCAATAAAACATGATAAAAATACCTTACATGGCAAAAAAAAAAAAAAAATACATCACATATAGCTCCTGGGCTATATGGATGCATTTAACCCCTGCCAGAATATACAGAAAAACGGGTGATAAGGCCGCCGAAAAGGGGGCGGAGCCTATCTCCTCAGCACACTGGCGCCATTTTCCCTCAGCTCAGTTGGAGGGAAGCTCCCTGGCTCTTCCCTGCAGTCACTACACTACAGAAAGGGTTAAAAAAAGAGAGGGGGGCACTAATTAGGCGCAGTATTAGAACATACAGCAGCTATAAGGGGAAAAACACTTATATAAGGTTATCCCTGTATATATATATAGCGCTTTGGTGTGTGCTGGCATACTCTCCCTCTGTCTCCCCAAAGGGCTAGTGGGGTCCTGTCCTCTATCAGAGCATTCCCTGTGTGTGTGCTGTGTGTCGGTACGTTTGTGTCGACATGTATGAGGAGAAAAATGATGTGGAGACGGAGCAGAGTGTCTGTAACAGTGATGTCACCACCTAGGGGGTCGACACCTGAGTGGATGTACTGTTGAAAATTACGTGACAGTGTCAGCTCTGTATATAAAAAAAAAAAAAACAGTGGTTGACATGAGACAGCCGGCTACTCAGCTTGTGCCTGTCCAGACGTCTCATATGCCGTCAGGGGCTCTAAAGCGCCCGTTACCTCAGATGGCAGATACAGACGCCGACACGGATAATGACTCCTGTGTCGACGGTGAAGAGACAACCGTGATTTCCAGTAGGGCCACACGTTACATGATTGAGAGAATGGAAAATGTTTTATACATTTCTGATAATACGAGTACCACCAAAAAGGGGTATTATGTTCGGTGAGGGAAAAACTACCTGTTGTTTTCCTGAATCTGAGAAATAAAATGTGTGATGATGCGTGGGTTTCCCCCCGATAACAATTGATAATTTCTTAAAAAGTATTGGCTGTATACCCTTTCCCGCCAGAGGTTAGGGTGCGTTGGGAAACACCCCCTAGGGGGGATAAGGCGCTCACACGCTTGTAAGAACAAGGGCTCTACCCTCTCATGAGATGGCCGCCCTTAAGGATCCTGCTGATAGAAAGCAGGAGGGTATCCAAAATTGTATTCACACACATACTGGTGTTATACTGCGACCAGCAATCGCCTCAGCCTGGAGGTGCAGTGCTGGGTTGGCATGGTCGGATTCCCTGACTGGAAATATTGATATCCTAGATAAGGATAGTATATTATTGCCTATAGAGCATTTAAAAGATGCATTTCTATATATGCAGGATGCACAGCGGAATAATTGCCGACTGGCATCAAGTATAAGTGCGTTGTCCAATTCTACCAGTAAAATGGTCAGGTGATGCGGATTCCAAACGGCATTTGGAAGTATTGCCTTTGAAAGGGGACATTTGGGGTCGGTCTTTTAGACCTGGTGGCCACGGCAACAACTGGGAAATCCACGTTTGTACCCCAGGTCGCCTCTCAAAATAAGACGCCGTATTATCAGGCGCAGTCCTTTGTTGGCAAGCGGACAAAAGGTTCCTCTTTTCTGCTCGTGACAGAGGGAGAGGAAAAAGGCTGAAGAGATTACCCAGTTCCCAGGAACAGAAATCCTTTCCCGCCTCTGCAAAGCCCTCAGTATGACGCTAGGGCCTTACAAGCTCAGGCACGGTGGGGGCCCGTTCTCAATGAATTTCAGTGCGCAGTGGGCTCACTCGCAAGTAGACCCCTGGATCCTTCAGGTAATATCTCAAGGGTACATATTGAAATTCGAGACGTCTCCCCCTCGCCGTTTCCAAAAGTCGGCTTTACCGACGTCTCCCTCTGACAGGGAGGCAGTTTTGGAAGCCATTCACAAGCTGTATTCCCAGCAGGTGATAATCAAGGTACCCCTCCTGCAACAGGGAACGGAGTATTATTACACACTATTGTGGTACCGAAGCCAGACGGCTCGGTAAGACCGATTCTAAATCTAAAATCTAAAATCTTTGAACACTTACATACAGAGGTTCAAATTCAAGATTGAGTCACTCAGAGCAGTGATTGCGAACCTGGAAGAAGGGGACTACATGATGTCTCGGGACATCAAGGATGCTTACCTTCATGTCAAAATTTACCCTTCTCACCAAGGGTACCTCAGGTTATGGTACAGAACTGTCACTATCAGTTCAGACGCTGCCGTAGGGATGGTCCACGACACCCCGGGTCTTTACCAAGGTAATGGCCGAAATTATATCCCTTCGAAGGAAGGGAATTTTAGTTATTCCTTACTTGGACGATTCCCTGATAAGGGTAAGATCCAGGGAACAGTTGGAAGTCGGTGTAGCACTATCTCAGGTAGTGTTGCGGCAGCACGATTGGATTCTCAATATTCCAAAATCGCAGCTGGTTCCGACGACTTGTCTTCTGTTTCCTAGGGATGTTCCTGGACACAGTCCAGAAAAAAGGGTGTTTCTCCCGGAAGAGAAAGCCAGGGAGTTATCCGAGCTAGTCAGGAACCTCCTAAAATCGAACCAAGTCTCAGTGCATCAATGCACAAGGGTTCTGGGTAAAAATGGTGGCTTCCTACGAAGCAATCCCATTCGTTAGATTCCACGCAAGAACTTTCCAGTGGAACCTACTGGACAGATGGTCCGGGTCGCATTTTCAGATGCATCAGCGGATAACCCTGTCACCAAGGACAAGGGTATCCATCCTGTGGTGGTTGCAGAGTGCTCATCTTCTAGAGGGCCGCAGATTCGGCATTCAGGACTGGGTCCTGGTGACCACGGATGCCAGCCTGCGAGGCTGGGGAGCAGTCACACAGGGAAGGAATATCCAGGGCTTAGGGTCAAGCCTGGATACATCACTTCACATAAATATCCTGAAGCTAAGGGCCATTTACAATGCTCTAAGCTTAGCAAGACCTCTGCTTCACGGTCAGCCGGTATTGATCCAGTCGGACAACATCATGGCAGTTACCCACGTAAACAGACAGGGTGGCACAAGAAGCAGGAGGGCAATGGCAGAAGCTGCAGGGATTCTTCGCTGGGCGGAAAATCATGTGATAGCACTGTCAACAGTATTCATTCCGGGAGTGGACAACTGGGAAGCAGACTTCCTCAGCACGACCTCCACCCGGGAGAGTGGGGACTAGAGATGTGCACTTGAAATTTTTCTGGTTTTGTGTTTTGGTTTTGGGTTCGGTTCCGCGGCCGTGTTTTGGGTTCGACCGCATTTTGGCAAAACCTCACCGAATTTTTTTTGTCGGATTCGGGTGTGTTTTGGATTCGGGTGTTTTTTTCAAAAAACACTAAAAAACAGCTTAAATCATAGAATTTGGGGGTCATTTTGATCCCAAAGTATTATTAACCTCAAAAACCATAATTTCCACTCATTTTCAGTCTATTCTGAATACCTCACACCTCACAATATTATTTTTAGTCCTAAAATTTGCACCGAGGTCGCTGGATGACTAAGCTAAGCGACCCTAGTGGCCGACACAAACACCTGGCCCATCTAGGAGTGGCACTGCAGTGTCACGCAGGATGTCCCTTCCAAAAAACACTCCCCAAACAGCACATGACGCAAAGAAGAAAAAAAGAGGCGCAATGAGGTAGCTGTGTGAGTAAGCTAAGCGACCCTAGTGGCCGGCACAAACACCTGGCCCATCTAGGATTGGCACTGCAGTGTCACGCAGGATGTCCCTTCCAAAAAACCCTCCCCAAACAGCACATGACGCAAAGAAAAAAAGAGGCGCAATGAGGTAGCTGTGTGAGTAAGATAAGCGACCCTAGTGGCCGACACAAACACCGGGCCCATCTAGGAGTGGCACTGCAGTGTCTCACGCAGGATGTCCCTTCCAAAAAACCCTCCCCAAACAGCACATGACGAAAAAAAGAGGTGCAATGAGGTAGCTGTGTGAGTAAGATAAGCGACCCTAGTGGCCGACACAAACACCTGGCCCATCTAGGAGTGGCACTGCAGTGTCACGCAGGATGTCCCTTCCAAAAAACCCTCCCCAAACAGCACATGACGCAAAGAAAAAAAGAGGCGCAATGAGGTAGCTGTGTGAGTAAGATAAGCGACCCTAGTGGCCGACACAAACACCGGGCCCATCTAGGAGTGGCACTGCAGTGTCACGCAGGATGTCCCTTCCAAAAAACCCTCCCCAAACAGCACATGACGCAAAGAAAAAAAGAGGCGCAATGAGGTAGCTGTGTGACTAAGCTTAGCGACCCTAGTGGCCGACACAAACACCGGGCCCATCTAGGAGTGTCACTGCAGTGTCACGCAGGATGGCCCTTCCAAAAACACTCCCCAAACAGCACATGACGCAAAGAAGAAAAAAAGAGGCGCAATGAGGTAGCTGTGTGAGTAAGCTAAGCGACCCTAGTGGCCGACACAAACACCTGGCCCATCTAGGAGTGGCACTGCAGTGTCACGCAGGATGTCCCTTCCAAAAAACCCTCCCCAAACAGCACATGACGCAAAGAAAAAAAGAGGCACAATGAGGTAGCTGTGTGAGTAAGATAAGCGACCCTAGTGGCCGACACAAACACCGGGCCCATCTAGGAGTGGCACTGCAGTGTCACGCAGGATGGCCCTTCCAAAAAACACTCCCCAAACAGCACATGACGCAAAGAAGAAAAAAAGAGGCGCAATGAGGTAGCTGTGTGAGTAAGCTAAGCGACCCTAGTGGCCGACACAAACACCTGGCCCATCTAGGAGTGGCACTGCAGTGTCACGCAGGATGTCCCTTCCAAAAAACCCTCCCCAAACAGCACACGAGGCAAAGAAAAAAAAAGGCGCAATGAGGTAGCTGTGTGAGTAAGATAAGCGACCCTAGTGGCCGACACAAACACCGGGCCCATCTAGGAGTGGCACTGCAGTGTCACGCAGGATGTCCCTTCCAAAAAACCCTCCCCAAACAGCACATGACGCAAAGAAAAAAAGAGGCGCAATGAGGTAGCTGTGTGACTAAGCTTAGCGACCCTAGTGGCCGACACAAACACCGGGCCCATCTAGGAGTGGCACTGCAGTGTCTCACGCAGGATGTCCCTTCCAAAAAACCCTCCCCAAACAGCACATGACGCAAAGAAAAAAAGAGGCACAATGAGGTAGCTGTGTGACTAAGCTTAGCGACCCTAGTGGCCGACACAAACACCGGGCCCATCTAGGAGTGGCACTGCAGTGTCACGCAGGATGGCCCTTCCAAAAAACACTCCCCAAACAGCACATGACGCAAATAAAAATGAAAGAAAAAAGAGGTGCAAGATGGAATTGTCCTTGGGCCCTCCCACCCACCCTTATGTTGTATAAACAGGACATGCACACTTTAACCAACCCATCATTTCAGTGACAGGGTCTGCCACACGACTGTGACTGAAATGACGGGTTGGTTTGGACCCCCACCTAAAAAGAAGCAATTAATCTCTCCTTGCACAAACTGGCTCTACAGAGGCAAGATGTCCACCTCATCATCATCCTCCGATATATCACCGTGTACATCCCCCTCCTCACAGATTATCAATTCGTCCCCACTGGAATCCACCATCTCAGCTCCCTGTGTACTTTGTGGAGGCAATTGCTGCTGGTCAATGTCTCCACGGAGGAATTGATTATAATTCATTTTAATGAACATCATCTTCTCCACATTTTCTGGATGTAACCTCGTACGCCGATTGCTGACAAGGTGAGCGGCGGCACTAAACACTCTTTCGGAGTACACACTTGTGGGAGGGCAACTTAGGTAGAATAAAGCCAGTTTGTGCAAGGGCCTCCAAATTGCCTCTTTTTCCTGCCAGTATAAGTACGGACTGTGTGACGTGCCTACTTGGATGCGGTCACTCATATAATCCTCCACCATTCTTTCAATGGTGAGAGAATCATATGCAGTGACAGTAGACGACATGTCCGTAATCGTTGGCAGGTCCTTCAGTCCGGACCAGATGTCAGCATCAGCAGTCGCTCCAGACTGCCCTGCATCACCGCCAGCGGGTGGGCTCGAAATTCTGAGCCTTTTCCTCGCACCCCCAGTTGCGGGAGAATGTGAAGGAGGAGATGTTGACAGGTCGCGTTCCGCTTGACTTGACAATTTTCTCACCAGCAGGTCTTTGAACCCCAGCAGACTTGTGTCTGCCGGAAAGAGAGATCCAAGGTAGGCTTTAAATCTAGGATCGAGCATGGTGGCCAAAATGTAGTGCTCTGATTTCAACAGATTGACCACCCGTGAATCCTTGTTAAGCGAATTAAGGGCTCCATCCACAAGTCCCACATGCCTAGCGGAATCGCTCTGTGTTAGCTCCTCCTTCAATGTCTCCAGCTTCTTCTGCAAAAGCCTGATGAGGGGAATGACCTGACTCAGGCTGGCAGTGTCTGAACTGACTTCACGTGTGGCAAGTTCAAAGGGCATCAGAACCTTGCACAACGTTGAAATCATTCTCCACTGCGCTTGAGACAGGTGCATTCCACCTCCTATATCGTGCTGAATTGTATAGGCTTGAATGGCCTTTTGCTGCTCCTCCAACCTCTGAAGCATATAGAGGGTTGAATTCCACCTCGTTACCACTTCTTGCTTCAGATGATGGCAGGGCAGGTTCAGTTGTTTTTGGTGGTGCTCCAGTCTTCTGTACGTGGTGCCTGTATGCCGAAAGTGTCCCGCAATTCTTCTGGCCACCAACAGCATCTCTTGCACACCCCTGTCGTTTTTAAAAAAATTCTGCACCACCAAATTCAAGGTATGTGCAAAACATGGGACGTGCTGGAATTTGCCCATATTTAATGCACACACAATATTGCTGGCGTTGTCCGATGCCACAAATCCACAGGAGAGTCCAATTGGGGTAAGCCATTCCGCGATGATCTTCCTCAGTTGCCGTAAGAGGTTTTCAGCTGTGTGCGTATTCTGGAAAGCGGTGATACAAAGCGTAGCCTGCCTAGGAATGAGTTGGCGTTTGCGAGATGCTGCTACTGGTGCCGCCGCTGCTGTTCTTGCGGCAGGAGTCCATACATCTACCCAGTGGGCTGTCACAGTCATATAGTCCTGACCCTGCCCTGCTCCACTTGTCCACATGTCAGTGGTTAAGTGGACATTGGGTACAACTGCATTTTTTAGGACACTGGTGAGTCTTTTTCTGACGTCCGTGTACATCCTCGGTATCGCCTGCCTAGAGAAGTGGAACCTAGATGGTATTTGGTAACGGGGGCACACTGCCTCAATAAATTGTCTAGTTCCCTGTGAACTAACGGCGGATACCGGACGCACGTCTAACACCAACATAGTTGTCAAGGCCTCAGTTATCCGCTTTGCAGCAGGATGACTGCTGTGATATTTCATCTTCCTCGCAAAGGACTGTTGGACAGTCAATTGCTTACTGGAAGTAGTACAAGTGGTCTTCCGACTTCCCCTCTGGGATGACGATCGACTCCCAGCAGCAACAACAGCAGCGCCAGCAGCAGTAGGCATTACACTCAAGGATGCATCGGAGGAATCCCAGGCAGGAGAGGACTCGTCAGAATTGCCAGTGACATGGCCTGCAGGACTATTGGCATTCCTGGGTAAGGAGGAAATTGACACTGAGGGAGTTGGTGGGGTGGTTTGCGTGAGCTTGGTTACAAGAGGAAGGGATTTACTGGTCAGTGGACTGCTTCCGCTGTCACCCAAAGTTTTTGAACTTGTCACTGACTTATTATGAATGCGCTGCAGGTGACGTATAAGGGAGGATGTTCCGAGGTGGTTAACGTCCTTACCCCTACTTATTACAGCTTGACAAAGGCAACACACGGCTTGACACCTGTTGTCCGCATTTCTGTTGAAATACTTCCACACCGAAGAGCTGATTTTTTTGGTATTTTCACCAGGCATGTCAATGGCCATATTCCTCCCACGGACAACAGGTGTCTCCCCGGGTGCCTGACTTAAACAAACCACCTCACCATCAGAATCCTCCTGGTCAATTTCCTCCCCAGCGCCAGCAACACCCATATCCTCCTCATCCTGGTGTACTTCAACACTGACATCTTCAATCTGACTATCAGGAACTGGACTGCGGGTGCTCCTTCCAGCACTTGCAGGGGGCGTGCAAATGGTGGAAGGCGCATGCTCTTCACGTCCAGTGTTGGGAAGGTCAGGCATCGCAACCGACACAATTGGACTCTCCATGTGGATTTGGGATTTCGAAGAACGCACAGTTCTTTGCGGTGCTTTTGCCAGCTTGAGTCTTTTCATTTTTCTAGCGAGAGGCTGAGTGCTTCCATCCTCATGTGAAGCTGAACCACTAGCCATGAACATAGGCCAGGGCCTCAGCCGTTCCTTGCCACTCCGTGTGGTAAATGGCATATTGGCAAGTTTACGCTTCTCCTCCGACAATTTTATTTTAGGTTTTGGAGTCCTTTTTTTACTGATATTTGGTGTTTTAGATTTTACATGCTCTGTACTATAACATTGGGCATCGGCCTTGGCAGACGACGTTGCTGGCATTTCATCGTCTCGGCCATGACTAGTGGCAGCAGCTTCAGCACGAGGTGGAAGGGGATCTTGATCTTTCCCTAATTTTGGAACCTCAACATTTTTGTTCTCCATATTTTAATAGTGACAACTAAAAGGCACCTCAGGTAAACAATGGAGATGGATGGATACTAGTATACTTATGGATGGACTGCCGAGTGCCGACACAGAGGTAGCTACAGCCGTGGACTACCGTACTGTGTCTGCTGCTAATATAGACTGGATGATAATGAGATGAAATCAATATATATGTATATATAATATCACTAGTACTGCAGCCGGACAGGTATATATTATATATTTATTATGTAATGACTGATGACGGACCTGCTGGACACTGTCAGCTCAGCAGCACCGCAGACTGCTACAGTAAGCTACTATAGTAGTATGTATAAAGAAGAAAGAAAAAAACAACAACCACGGGTAGGTGGTATACAATTATAGATGGACTGCCGAGTGCCGACACAGAGGTAGCTACAGCCGTGGTCTAACGTACTGTGTCTGCTGCTAATATAGACTGGATGATAATGAGATGAAATCAATATATATGTATATATAATATCACTAGTACTGCAGCCGGACAGGTATATATTATATATTTATTATGTAATGACTGATGACGGACCTGCTGGACACTGTCAGCTCAGCAGCACCGCAGACTGCTACAGTAAGCTACTATAGTAGTATGTATAAAGAAAAAAGAAAAAAACAACAACCGCGGGTAGGTGGTATACAATTATGGATGGACTGCCGAGTGCCGACACAGAGGTAGTTACAGCCGTGGACTAACGTACTGTGTCTGCTGATAATATAGACTGGATGATAATGAGATGAAATCAATATATATGTATATATAATATCACTAGTACTGCAGCCGGACAGGTATATATTATATATTTATTATGTAATGACTGATGACGGACCTGCTGGACACTGTCAGCTCAGCAGCACCGCAGACTGCTACAGTAAGCTACTATAGTAGTATGTATAAAGAAGAAAGAAAAAAACAACAACCACGGGTAGGTGGTATACAATTATGGATGGACTGCCGAGTGCCGACACAGAGGTAGCTACAGCCGTGGACTAACGTACTGTGTCTGCTGCTAATATAGACTGGATGATAATGAGATGAAATCAATATATATGTATATATAATATCACTAGTACTGCAGCCGGACAGGTATATATTATATATTTATTATGTAATGACTGATGACGGACCTGCTGGACACTGTCAGCTCAGCAGCACCGCAGACTGCTACAGTAAGCTACTATAGTAGTATGTATAAAGAAGAAAGAAAAAAACAACAACCACGGGTAGGTGGTATACAATCATGGATGGACTGCCGAGTGCCGACACAGAGGTAGCTACAGCCGTGGACTAACGTACTGTGTCTGCTGATAATATAGACTGGATGATAATGAGATGAAATCAATATATATGTATATATAATATCACTAGTACTGCAGCCGGACAGGTATATATTATATATTTATTATGTAATGACTGATGACGGACCTGCTGGACACTGTCAGCTCAGCAGCACCGCAGACTGCTACAGTAAGCTACTATAGTAGTATGTATAAAGAAGAAAGAAAAAAACAACAACCACGGGTAGGTGGTGTACAATTATGGATGGACTGCCGAGTGCCGACACAGAGGTAGCTACAGCCGTGGACTAACGTACTGTGTCTGCTGCTAATATAGACTGGATGATAATGAGATGAAATCAATATATATGTATATATAATATAACTAGTACTGCAGCCGGACAGGTATATATTATATATTTATTATGTAATGACTGATGACGGACCTGCTGGACACTGTCAGCTCAGCAGCACCGCAGACTGCTACAGTAAGCTACTATAGTAGTATGTATAAAGAAGAAAGAAAGAAAGAAAAAAACACGGGTAGGTGCTATGTGGTATACAATATTATATATATATTATATACAATTATATATATATATATATAATATATATTAAACTCATAAACTGGTGGTGATTTATTAAACTGGTGGTCAGGTCACTGGTCACACTATCAGCAACTTGCAAGTAGTACTCCTGAGTCCTAAGCAGACAATCACAATATATATTATACTGGTGGTCAGTGTGGTCACAAACAATGGCAGTGTGGCTGGCACTCTGGCAGCAAAAGTGTGCACTGTACGTTATATGTACTCCTGAGTCCTGAGTCCTGCTCTCAGACTCTAACTGCTCCCCACTGTCAGTGTCTCCCCCACAAGTCAGATAATACAGTCACACGATCTCTCTCTATCACTTCAGCAAGTACTAGTAGTAGTAGTACTCCTCCTAATGCTCCCCAAATTACTACTGTGTCTCTCTCTGTCTCACTCTCTTCTCGAATCTCTATAAACGGAGAGGACGCCAGACACGTCCTCTCCCTATGAATCTCAATGCACGTGTGAAAAATGGCGGCGACGCGCGGCTCCTTATATAGAATCCGAGTCTCGCGATAGAATCCGAGCCTCGCGAGAATCCGACAGCGTGATGATGACGTTCGGGCGCGCTCGGGTTAACCGAGCAAGGCGGGAAGATCCGAGTCGCTCGGACCCGTGTAAAAAAACATGAAGTTCGGGCGGGTTCGGATTCCGAGGAACCGAACCCGCTCATCTCTAGTGGGGACTTCACCCAGAAGTCGTCCACATGATTAAAAAACTCTACAGGTATTGCGCCAGGTCAAGAGACCCTCAGGCAATAGTTGTAGACGCTCTGGTAACACCGTGGGTGTACCAGTCAGTGTATGTGTTCCCTCCTCTGCCTCTCATACCCAAGGTACTGAGATTGATAAGATGGAGAGGAGAAAGCACTATATTCGTGGCTCCGGATTGGCCAAGAAGGACTTGGTAACCGGAACTTCAAGAGATGCTCACAGAGGATCCGTGGCCTCTACCTCTACGAAGGGACCTGCTCCAGCAAGGACCCTGTCTGTTCCAAGACTTACCGCGGCTGCGTTTGACGGCATGGCGGTTGAACGCCGAATCCTGAAGGAAAAAAGGCATTCCGGATGAAGTCATCCCTATCCTGATCAAAGCCAGGAAGGATGTAACCGCAAAAACATTATCACCGCAATTGGCAAAAATATGTTGCGTGGTGCGAGGCCAGTAAGGCCAGATGGAGGAAATTCAACTGGGTCGATTCCTACATTTCCTGCAAACAGGAGTGTCTATGGGCCTGAAATTGGGGTCCATTAAGGTTCAAATTTCGGCCCTGTCAATTTTCTTCCATAAAGAACTAGCTTCAGTCCCTGAAGTTCAGACGTTTGTAAAAGGGGTACTGCATATACAGCCTCCTTTTGTGCCTCCAGTGGCACTTTGGGATCTCAATGTAGTTTTGGGTTCCAAAAGTCACATTGGTTTGAACCACTTAAATCTGTGGAGTTAAAATATCTCACATGGAAAGTGGTCATGCTGTTGGCCCTGGCCTGGGCCAGGCGCGTGTCAGAATTGGCGGCTTTATCCTGAAAAAGCCCTTATCTGATTTTCCATTCGGACAGGGCGGAATTGAGGACTCGTCCTCAGTTTCTCCCTAAGGTGGTTTCAGCGTCTCACCTGAACCGACCTATTGGTGGTGCCTGCGGCTACTAGGGACTTGGAGGCCTCCAAGTTGCTAGACGTTGTCAGTGCCCTGAAAATATATGTTTCCAGGACGGCTGGAGTCAGGAAATCTGACTCGCTGTTTATCCTGTGTGCACCCAACAAGCTGGGTGCTCCTGCTTCTAAGCAGACTATTGCTCGTTGGATTTGTAGTACAATTCAGCTTGCACATTCTGTGGCAGGCCTGCCACAGCCAAAAATCTGTAAATGCCCACTCCACAAGGAAGGTGGGCTCATCTTGGGCGGCTGCCCGAGGGGTCTCGGCTTTACAACTTTGCCGAGCAGCTACTTGGTCAGGAGCAAATACGTTTGTAAAATTCTACAAAATTGATATCCTGGCTGAGGAGGACCTGGAGTTCTCTCATTTGGTGCTGCAGAGTCATCCGCACTCTCCCGCCCGTTTGGGAGCTTTGGTATAATCCCCATGGTCCTTACGGAGTCCCCAGCATCCACTTAGGACGTTAGAGAAAATAAGAATTTACTTACCGATAATTCTATTTCTCATAGTCCGTAGTGGATGCTGGGCGCCCATCCCAAGTGCGGATTGTCTGCAATACTTGTACATAGTTATTGTTACAAAAATCGGGTTATTATTGTTGTGAGCCATCTTTCAGAGGCTCCTCTGTTATCATGCTGTTAACCGGGTTCAGATCACAGGTTATACGGTGTGATTGGTGTGGCTGGTATGAGTCTTACCCGGGATTCAAAATCCTTCCTTATTGTGTACGCTCGTCCGGGCACAGTATCCTAACTGAGGCTTGGAGGAGGGTCATAGGGGGAGGAGCCAGTGCACACCAGTTAGTCCTAAAGCTTTCTTTAGATGTGCCCAGTCTCCTGCGGAGCCGCTATTCCCCATGGTCCTTACGGAGTCCCCAGCATCCACTACGGACTATGAGAAATAGAATTATCGGTAAGTAAATTCTTATTTTTTCTAGCAGGAGGATAAGTGATTCCATCCTCATGTGAAGCTGAACCACTAGCCATGAACATAGGCCAGGGCCTCAGCCGTTCCTTGCCACTCCGTGTCGTAAATGGCATAATGGCAAGTTTACGCTTCTCATCAGACGCTTTTAATTTTGATTTTTGGGTCATTTTACTGAACTTTTGTTTTTTGGATTTTACATGCTCTCTACTATGACATTGAGCATCGGCCTTGGCAGACGACATTGATGGCATTTCATCGTCTCGGCCATGACTAGTGGCAGCAGCTTCAGCACGAGGTGGAAGTGGATCTTGATCTTTCCCTTTTTACCCTCCACATTTTTGTTCTCCATTTTTTAATGTGTGGAATTATATGCCAGTAATATATCAATAGCAAGAATTAATAAAAATAAAAACACAGCGCTTATTAATCCACCAAAAAAAAAATCTATACACATATACCACTGCAATAAATAACAAATCTCTGCAGCTCCTACTGGGGGTGCTGTTCCACCTACTACAAAACAGAAATACAAAAAAAGGAATTTTTAGGAGAGCTGAAAAATGTCATACTTAATAGTAGTTTTATTTAAATACATTCACAAGACAAAATAAAAATACTTTAAAAAATGTGCAATTTAATTCAAGCCCATGTCCATATCTCCTTAAAAAGCCATCTCATAAGGCTATATATGTATCAGTCCAACTGACTTTTGTAACAGACTTGTTTTTCGGTGCTCCAATGGACACCAAATCTCTTTATGTAACAGTTTTTTACAGTCTCTGTGGTACCACTTAAATTTGTATCCAAACACGGGGGAGAGCGCTGTGGCTAGTTGTGAACTAGCTGTGGCTAGTTGTGAACTAGCGCTGTGGCTAGTTGTGGCTAGTGCTGTGAACAGTTCCTATTCCTTGCGGAAGGGGGTGGCTACCGTGGGGCAGCCACAGGGTCCTCCACGGCAGCTATTCAGGAGGTGCTCCGTGGAGGGATGCTTACTATAAGCCTTCTGCATATGGATGATGTTTAGTTGCGCCTGTTGCGCTAACCCAAAAACTTGTTTACCCGTCGGTTTTTGAACGGGTAGCGTTCAGGAATCGAGGGTGTGAAGTGAATTTTTAAATTTTCCTCCGAGGGGGCCTAATTACAATTGGCTCATCAAAGGTCCACGGGAGGTTTTTTGAGTTTTCTCCTTCACTTGGGTTAATTCTGTTATCTGTCACTTGGTTTTCCTATGTGATGTATGTCAGTGTGATGAATTTAGGGTGTTTTTCTTTTGCAGCCGTCGATGGTTTGAACAGGAATGGCTGGTTTAGCCACTCTTACATTTTTGGGCGGCAGGGCATTACTTGGCGCAGAGGACAGCTGATGTTTTGGGTTATGGCTTTTAGGTGGTCAGGCATCCTCTGCTTGTACTGCGTCAGCCGCAGTTTCGACAAGGGGGGAAGGCGTTCGTCTTCTCCGGCTGGAGTTTTGCAGGTTTTGTCTTCCCTGGGGTTTTGGTCCTTTCAGTTAGCTTTCTTCTTTTCCTGGTTTTTATTGGTTTGGATGGCGGGGCGGTTTGTTAAACCTTTGTGGCGGGAAGTCGCTACCAACCAGCGGTCAGATGGGCATAAGTGGTCATTGTGGGGCACCCTCTTTAGAAGGACGGCAGGTGTGTCCTTACCTTGCGGTTGGACATTTAGACGTTCCCCTGCGGGAACCGAACGTTTGCCAGAGAAAAGAGTGGTGAGTCCTGCACAATACGGGTTATGCAGGGAGGAGGCGGGGTTTGGGTACTCCCCTCCTTGGTGGTTGGATTTCATCCAAGGGACTGGAGCTGGTGTCTGGTAGCGACTGGTCCTTTGCCATCCTCCAATATAAAATCAATTTCAATTACAATTATAGTTTAAAGAACAGGTCAGCGATCAATAAATATCGTCTGACCTTTAACTACAGCTAACCGTGTCCGTGTCGTTATTTTAGTGTGTCGTTATTTTAGTGATAAGCTAGCTTAAAGAAGTGTTTATGTCAATCGCAATAAAATTATGGGCGCCTTATTTGGAAAATCAGCTGAGTCCAGATAGCCAGCTGTATTGCTAAATACAGGTATATATCAATTGCACCACAAATCAGCCTGCTTAAAACTGCTGGACTGCTAACATTTATACCGGCTTCATTCTGCTTGTTTAACACCTTGTGCTGTTCTGCATTCGGACATATCAAATACTCACCTGCTATTTGCTGGACTAACATCTAGAGTCGTCTGTATGTGGATTTACTAACAACTTAATATCTCATTATGCTAAATATGAGATATTGAAAGTATAACTAATTATCTATAAGGTACTATGTGCTCTTTTTAGATTTCCTAATGTGGAATTATTTTATTGTAGTATATTTTAGTTAATTGGTACTGGCCGGTATCCCATTGTGATATTTGTGTATGGAAGTAAATTTATATAGATTTTTTATGATATAAAGTGAAAAGAAGTAACTCCATTGCGTGAAGGTCTCCAGGAGGAAATTTCTCTTCCATCTTTTTGGGGGATACCCCAAGGAGAAAGGAGTAACGTGAAGTATTTTTGTTCTATACGAGAAATTTGGCCTAGTGGAGGCCTATAAAGAGTACGAAGTAAATCCTGTCTGTGTTATATACATCTTAAACCTTGATTTTCTGATGCACATTATGAGAAGTGTTCCCTGTCTTTTTTTTTTTCTTTTTTTCTGAGGCTGTTCTGTGGATAAAAGGAAGAATTCCTCTGTCACTACTACAAGACTTTATGAGAAATAACATCTAAAGACTCACCATTTATCCCAATTAAGGAGCACATATTCCAATCATCATTTGTTGTTATAGTGTTCTTTGACACCTTTTTGGTGGGTGTCAGGAGTATTGCAGCACCGTTATTGAAGCGCAGGTTTTTTAAACTTTTTTCATCGTTCCACTTTTGGCTTCAGGAGAGACTTGCGATTGTTGCATCCATGCCGACAGAGATACACTATATAGAGCAGCTTGAATCCAAACCACTCAGAGCCGTAACTAGGTGTGTGCCGATGGTGCCTTGCCCACAGCGCAAATGCACTGAGGGCGCACCATCGGGCATCACACCTGCTAGCTCCGAGCCCAGACTGCTGAAGGCGGCGCCGCCTGTGTACCGCTGACGGCGGCGCCGGCCGCCCGTGTCCCTCTGAAGCTGCCGCCCGCCCGCCTGGACACAACCGTGTCCCACTGAAGCCGCCGCCACCCAAACACCTGTGTTCCGCAACTTCCTCTGAACTTGAAGCCGCCACCTGCCCGCCTGTGTCCAGCTTCAGCTGGACACAGGCAGGCGGTCGGGCGGCTTCAAGTTCAGAGGAAGTTTTCAAGCCGCTGTGGCATCTGTGCAGCCTTCTCAATGGTCCAGCGGCAGCCCGGCCCCCCTTCCCTGCAATACGGAAGCCACTGCCGCCCACCAAACTCCTGCTGCTGAAGCCGCCACCCGCCCGCCCGTGTCCCCGTTAAGCCGCCGCCGCCCGCCCGCAACAGCACGTAAGTGACTACACTATACTACACTATATTACACTACACCTCACTACAGTACACTACACTATACTATACTACACTACACTTCACTACAGTACATTACATTACACTACACTACACTACACCACAGTACACTTCACTACACTACACTACACCCTAAGGGTAGGAGTGGGGGGGGGGTTGTAAGGGGGACTGGCTGCCGTACTGTGTTAAAAGGGGAAAGGGGGACTCTGCCTGCCATAATGTGTAAAAGGGGGACTCTCTGCTGCAATGTGTAAAAAAGGAGGTGCTGTCTGCCGTAATGTGTAAAAGGGGGATGCTGTCTGCCGTAATGTGTAAAATGGGGACTCTGTCTGCCGTAATGAGTAAAAAAGGGGGACGCTGTCTGCCGTAATGTGTAAAAAAGGGGACGCTGTCTGCCGTAATGTGTGAAAGGGGGACGCTGTCTGCCGTAATGTGTAAAATGGGGACTCTGTCTGCCGTAATGTGTAAAAAGGGGGACGCTGTCTGCCGTAATGTGTAAAAAAGGGGACGCTGTCTGCCGTAATGTGTAAAAAAGGGGATGCTGTCTGCTGTAATGTGTAAAAAAAGGGGACGCTGTCTGCCGTAATGTGTAAAAAAGGGGATGCTGTCTGCCGTAATGTGTAAAAAAGGGGACGCTGTCTGCCGTAATGTGTAAAAAGCGGACGCTGTCTGCCGTAATGTGTAAAAAGCGGACGCTGTCTGCCGTAATGTGTAAAAAAGGGGACGCTGTCTGCAGTAATGTGTAAAAAAGGGGACGCTGTCTGCAGTAATGTGTAAAAAAGGGGACTCTGTCTGCCATAATGTGTAAAAAAGGGGACTCTGTCTGCCGTAATGTGTAAAAAAGAAGGTGACGCTGTCTGCTGTAATGTGTAAAAAAGGGGGATGCTGTCTGCCGTATTGTGTAAAAAGGGACTCTGTCTGCCGTAATGTGTAAAAAGGGGACTCTGTCTGCCGTAATGTGTAAAAAAAGGTGACTCTGTCTGCCGTAATGTGTAAAAAAGGGGACGCTGTCTGCCGTAATGTGTAATAAAAGGACGCTGTCTGCCGTAATGTGTAAAAAGAGGACGCTCTCTGCCGTAATGTGTAAAAGGGGATCTACCTGGTGTAGTGGCGCTACTGTGCAGCGTAATTTTAATAATGGAGACTACTGTGCACCATTATATGAATTGGTATTATTTTGTGGCCACACCCCTTTCCGTGAAGCCACGCCCCTATATTTTTTGCGCACGCCTGAGGCGCACACTGCTGCCAGTTTGTGTTAAGGGGGAGGGGGGGCAACGATGCCATTTCTTGCACACAGCGCTAAAATGTCTAGTTACGGCACTGAATCCACTACACAGGTACAGTCACCGGCTGATGACCTGTATGCTCTGCACAAGTTCCACTCCATGCTACAAGTCTGTGTAGGCATAATTGTGAGTATTGCTGTACATTTACATTGCTACTTCAATAAACAACCCCACTGGGTAAGTGCTGGGCTGTTCATTAACTCAGGGCATCCGCTGGTACAGTATGTGCACTCACTCTGCTACCACCTCCACCTGCACACACACATTCCAACACCTTGAAGGTAAGAAAAGTATATATATATGAAGTAGAGATGAGCGGTTTCGGATACCTGAGATCCGGACCCTAGCGAAACTCCCTGTCCGAGTCCGGATCCGAGTCAGGCTCGGGTTTTCCCGCCTGACTCGGAAACCAGAACGAGGCAAAACGTCATCATCCCGCTGTCGGATTCTCACGGTATTTGGATTCCATATAAGGAGACAAGCGTCCCCGCCATTTTCACTCCGGCATTGGAGAGTGTACAGAGAGGACGTCTCTCCGTTCTCTCAGTGTACTCAGTGTCCGTGTCTTGTGCTGCCATATGTCCAGTGCTGCTGTATAGGGTGCTGTGTTGTGCTGCATCAGTTCAGGGTGGTGTATTGTGCTGCATCAGTCCAGTCACAGTGGAGGTGTCCTCTGCTGCCATATGTCCAGTGCTGCTGTATAGGGTCCTGTGTTCTGCTGCATCAGTTCAGTGGTGGTGTATTGTGCTGCATCAGTCCAGTCACAGTGGTGATGTCCTCTGCTGCCATATGTCCAGTGCTGCTGTTTATGGTGCTGTGTGGTTCTGCATCAGTTCAGTGGTAGTGTATTGTGCTGCATCAGTCCAGTGGTAGTGTCCTGTGCATCAGCCATCAGTCATTCTAGTGACCAGTCACAGTGGTATCCTCTGCTGCCGTATGTCCAGTGCTGCTGTATAATAATAACAAGTCCCTTACAGTGTTGCTGTGTTGTCCTGCATCAGACCAGTGGTAGTATCCTGTGCATCAGCCATCAGTCATTCCAGTGACCATTTACAGTGGTAACCTCTACTGCCGTATATCCAGTGCTGCTGTATAATAATAAGTCCCTTACAGTGTTGCTGTGTTGTCCTGCATCAGATCAGAGGTAGTGTCCTGTGCAATTTTTTTGAAGTGCCATCCTGTCTGACACTGCAGTGCCACTCCTAGATGGGCCAGGTGTTTGTGTCGGCCACTTGTGTCGCTTAGCTTAGTCACACAGCGACCTTGGTGCGCCTCTTTTTTTCTTTGCATCATGTGCTGTTTGGGACATCCTGTCTGACACTGCAGTGCCACTCCTAGATGGGCCAGTAACATAGTAACATAGTATCTGAGGTTGAAAAAAGACAATTGTCCATCGAGTTCAACCTATTTGTGGTCTCCTATGCATGATGATTTGACTAAAATTTCTGACTGATGCTGATGTCAGCCGTTGCATTTTATCCCTATTTATAGTAACTATAATGCATGACTATGCACCATACCCCTGGATATCCTTATCCATTAGGAATTTATCTAACCCATTCTTAAAGGTGTTGACAGATTCCGCCATTACAACTCCCTCGGGCAGGGAATTCCAAACACGTATTGTCCTTACCGTGAAAAAGCCTTTACGCCGTATTGTGCGGAATCTCCTCTCCTCTAACCTGAGCGAGTGTCCACGAGTCCTCTGTGTTGATCTAACCAAAAACAGGTCCCTCGCAAGCTCTGTGTATTGTCCCCTTATATATTTGTAGATGTTGATCATATCCCCTCTTAGTCTCCGCTTTTCCAATGTAAACATTCTTAGTCTTTCAAGCCTTTCCTTGTATTCCATCGTCTCCATGCCCTTAATTAGTTTGGTCGCCCTCCTCTGTACCTTTTCAAGCTCCAGGATATCCTTTTTGTAGTACGGTGCCCAGAATTGTACACAGTATTCAAGGTGTGGCCTCACTAGTGATTTATATAACGGGAGTATAATACTCTCGTCCCTAGCATCAATACCCCGTTTTATGCATGCTATTACCTTATTTGCCTTCTTAGCTGTAGTCCTACTTTGGGTACTACTGCTTAGCTTGCTATCTATGAGGACACCCAAGTCCTTTTCCAGTACAGAATCCCCTAATTTTACTCCATTTAGTAGGTAGGTGTAATTTTTGTTCTTGTTACCACAGTGCATTACCTTACACTTGTCTGTGTTGAAGCGCATTCTCCATTTGGCTGCCCATGCTTCTAATTTAACTAAGTCGTTCTGAAGAGACTCGGCATTCTCCTCTGTATTTATAGCCTTACACAATTTGGTATCATCTGCAAAAATTGACACCATGCTCTCTAGACCTTCTGTTAGGTCGTTAATGAAAATATTGAACAATAGCGGTCCTAATACTGAGCCTTGCGTTTGTGTCAGATGTTTGTGTCGGCCACTTGGGTCGCTTAGCTTAGCCATCCAGCGACCTCGGTGCAAATTTTAGGACTAAAAATAATATTGTGAGGTGTAAGGTGTTCAGAATAGACTGAAAATGAGTGGAAATTATGGTTATTGAGGTTAATAATACTATGGGATCAAAATGACCCCGAAATTCCATGATTTAAGCTGTTTTTGAGGGTTTTTTGTTAAAAAAAAACAACTAATCCAAAACACACCCGAATCCGACAAAAAAATTTCAGGGAGGTTTTGCCAAAACTCGTCCGAATCCAAAACACGGCCGCGGAACCGAATCCAAAACCAAAACACAAAACCCAAAAAATGTCGGGTGCACATCACTAATAAAAACTAATAATCTCACCTACAGTATACAAGGATCATTTCTATTTTCTTCCTTTTATTTATACCCTTTTTCAACAAAGTCCCTGGTCTGACCCAGGATTGGGAACAGGGTTCCAAGCCAAGTCTGACCCGAAACTTACCCCTTTTCCACTGCAGCGCTGACCTGGTATATTCCTGGGTTGGCGCTGTTTCATTGCACACGGGTGTGGCCGGCACTTGGAGATTATGTCACCTCCAAGCCATAGAAAAGGATAATCGGGACGCCTGGGGAGTGGCCTTGGTCCCATTTGGCCACACCCCTTAATGCTCTACGTCATGTTGAGGACAAGCCCAGTATTCTGGAAGCTGCTGGGTTTCCCTCAACCTCCGACACACAATGTTTCCTTGTGCAGTAATGCTGTCTGCATAGCAGGGAAGACAAAATGTGCTATATACCCCAAGCTGCCGGCTGCCCATTTGAAACTGCAGTTCGGTAGGTATGGGCTCTCAGCATGCTGTAAACGGGTCTTGAGTCGGATGCAGGGCCGTCATTTCATATGGACTCAATGAGCAGTTGCCCAAGAACCCCAATAGTATAAGGCCCTAGGCTGATAGTTGAGGTTCCCTTTTTCCAGGAGTAGTGATGAGCGGGTTCGGTTTCTCGGAAACCGAACCCCCCCGAACTTCACCCTTTTTACACGGGTCCAAGCCATACTCTGATTCTCCCGTATGGCTCGGTTAACCCGAGCGTGCCCGAACGTCATCATCTCGCTGTCGGATTCTCGCGAGATTCGGATTCTATATAAGCAGCCGCGCGTCGCCGCCATTTTCACTCGTGCATTGGAAATGTTAGGGAGAGGACGTGGCTGGCGTCCTCTCCGTTATTGTTGAACTTGATTGTGCATTATTGCTTAATTGTGGGGAGGGCTGGGGAGCAGCTGTATAATATAGGAGGAGTACAGTGCAGAGTTTTGCTGATCAGTGACCACCAGTTATCCATTCTCTGCCTGAAAAAAATGCTCCATATCTGTGCTCAGTGTGCTGCATATATCTGTGCTCACACTGCTTAATTGTGGGGACTGGGGAGCAGCTGTATTATATAGCAGGAGTACAGTGCAGAGTTTTGCTGACAGTGACCACCAGTATACGTTGTCTGCCTGAAAAACACTCCATATCTGTGCTCAGTGTGCTGCTTTATTGTGGGGACTGGGGACCACCAGTATAATATTATATAGGAGGAGTACAGTGCAGAGTTTTGCTGACCAGTGACCACCAGTGTATAATATATAGCATTACGGTACAGTAGGCCACTGCTGTACCTACCTCTGTGTCGTCATTAAGTATACTATCCATCTAGATTCTATTCCTGTGGTGCATTTCAGTTGTGCAGTTTGCTGACACAGTGACCACCAGTATATATAGCAGTACGGTACGGAAGGCCACTGCTGTACCTACCTCTGTGTCGTCATTAAGTATACTATCCATCTACATTCTATACCTGTGGTGCATTGTAGTTTTGCAGTTTGCTGACACAGTGACCACCAGTATACTATATATAGCAGTACGGTACGGAAGGCCACTGCTGTACCTACCTCTGTGTAGTCATTAAGTATACTATCCATCTACATTCTATACCTGTGGTGCATTTTAGTTTTGCAGTTTGCTGACACAGTGACCACCAGTATACTATATATAGCAGTACGGTACGGAAGGCCACTGCTGTACCTACCTCTGTGTCGTCATTAAGTATACTATCCATCTAGATTCTATACCTGTGGTGCATTTTAGTTTTGCAGTTTGCTGACACAGTGACCACCAGTATACTATATATAGCAGTACGGTACGGAAGGCCACTGCTGTACCTACCTCTGTGTCGTCATTAAGTATACTATCCATCTACAATCTATACCTGTGGTGCATTTTAGTTTTGCAGTTTGCTGACACAGTGACCACCAGTATACTATATATAGCAGTACGGTACGGAAGGCCACTGCTGTACCTATCTCTGTGTCGTCATTAAGTATACTATCCATCTAGATTCTATACCTGTGGTGCATTTTAGTTTTGCAGTTTGCTGACACAGTGACCACCAGTATATATAGCAGTACGGTACGGAAGGCCACTGCTCTACCTACCTCTGTGTCGTCAAGTATACTATCCATCCATACCTGTGGTGCATTTCAGTTGTGCGCAGTATATATAGTAGTAGGCCATTGCTATTGATACTGGCATATAATCCCACACATTAAAAAATGGAGAACAAAAATGTGGAGGTTAAAATAGGGGAAGATCAAGATCCACTTCCACCTCGTGCTGAAGCTGCTGCCACTAGTCATGGCCGAGACGATGAAATGCCATCAACGTCGTCTGCCAAGGCCGATGCCCAATGTCATAGTAGAGAGCATGTAAAATCCAAAAAACAAAAGTTCAGTAAAATGACCCAAAAATCAAAATTGAAAGCATCTGATGAGAAGCATAAACTTGCCAATATGCCATTTACGACACGGAGTGGCAAGGAACGGCTGAGGCCCTGGCCTATGTTCATGGCTAGTGGTTCAGATTCACATAAGGATGGAAGCACTCATCCTCTCGCTAGAAAAATGAAAAGACTTAAGCTGGCAAAAGCACAGCAAAGAACTGTGCATTCTTCTAAATCACAAATCCCCAAGGAGAGTCCAATTGTGTCGGTTGCGATGCCTGACCTTCCCAACACTGGACGGGAAGAGCATGCGTCTTCCACCATTTGCACGCCCCCTGCAAGTGCTGGAAGCAGCACCCGCAGTCCAGTTCCTGATAGTCAAATTGAAGATGTCACTGTTGAAGTACACCAGGATGAGCATATGGGTGTTGCTGGCGCTGGGGAGGAAATTGACAAGGAGGATTCTGATGGTGAGGTGGTTTGTTTAAGTCAGGCACCCGGGGAGACACCTGTTGTCCATGGGACGAATATGGCCATTGACATGCCTGGTCAAAATACAAAAAAAATCAGCTCTTCGGTGTGGAATTATTTCAACACAAATGCGGATAACAGGTGTCAAGCCATGTGTTGCCTTTGTCAAGCTGTAATAAATAGGGGTAAGGACGTTAACCACCTCGGAACATTCTCCCTTATACGTCACCTGCAGCGCATTCATCATAAGTCAGTGACAAGTTCAAACACTTTGGGTGACAGCGGAAGCAGTCCACTGACCACTAAATCCCTTCCTCTTGTAACCAAGCTCCTGCAAACCACACCACCAACTCCCTCAGTGTCAATTTCCTCCTTACCCAGGAAAGCCAATAGTCCTGCAGGCCATGTCACTGGCAAGTCTGACGAGTCCTCTCCTGCCTGGGATTCCTCCGATGCATCCTTGAGTGTAACGCCTACTGCTGCTGGCGCTGCTGTTGTAGCTGCTGGGAGTCGATCGTCATCCCAGAGGGGAAGTCGGAAGACCACTTGTACTACTTCCAGTAAGCAATTGACTGTCCAACAGTCCTTTGCGAGGAAGATGAAATATCACAGCAGTCATCCTGCTGCAAAGCAGATAACTCAGGCCTTGGCAGCGTGGGCGGTGAGAAACGTGGTTCCGGTATCCACCGTTAATTCAGAGGCAACTAGAGACTTGATTGAGGTACTGTGTCCCCGGTACCAAATACCATCTAGGTTCCATTTCTCTAGGCAGGCGATACCGAAAATGTACACAGACCTCAGAAAAAGAGTCACCAGTATCCTAAAAAATGCAGTTGTACCCAATGTCCACTTAACCACGGACATGTGGACAAGTGGAGCAGGGCAGACTCAGGACTATATGACTGTGACAGCCCACTGGGTAGATGTATTGCCTCCCGCAGCAAGAACAGCAGCGGTGGCACCAGTAGCAGCATCTCGCAAACGCCAACTCGTTCCTAGGCAGGCTACGCTTTGTATCACCGCTTTCCAGAAGAGGCACACAGCTGACAACCTCTTACGGAAACTGAGGAAGATCATCGCAGAATGGCTTACCCCAATTGGACTCTCCTGGGGATTTGTGACATCGGACAACGCCAGCAATATTGTGCGTACATTACATCTGGGCAAATTCCAGCACGTCCCATGTTTTGCACATACATTGAATTTGGTGGTGCAGAATTATTTAAAAAATGACAGGGGCGTGCAAGAGATGCTGTCGGTGGCCCGAAGAATTGCGGGCCACTTTCGGCATTCAGCCACCGCGTACAGAAGACTGGAGCACCACCAAACAGTCCTGAACCTGCCCTGCCATCATCTGAAGCAAGAGGTGGTAACGAGGTGGAATTCAACCCTCTATATTCTTCAGAGGATGGAGGAGCAGCAAAAGGACATTCAAACCTATACATCTGCCCACGATATAGGCAAAGGAGGGGGAATGCACCTGACTCAAGCGCAGTGGAGAATGATTTCAACGTTGTGCAAGGTTCTGCAACCCTTTGAACTTGCCACACGTGAAGTCAGTTCAGACACTGCCAGCCTGAGTCAGGTCATTCCCCTCATCAGGCTTTTGCAGAAGAAGCTGGAGAGATTGAAGGAGGAGCTAAAACAGAGCGATTCCGCTAGGCATGTGGGACTTGTGGATGGAGCCCTTAATTCGCTTAACCAGGATTCACGGGTGGTCAATCTGTTGAAATCAGAGCACTACATTTTGGCTCGATCCTAGATTTAAAACCTACGTTGTATCTCTCTTTCCGGCAGACACAAGTCTGCAGAGGTTCAAAGACCTGCTGGTGAGAAAATTGTCAAGTCAAGCGGAACGTGACCCGTCAACATCTCCTCCTTCACATTCTCCCGCAACTGGGGGTGCGAGGAAAAGGCTAAGAATTCTGAGCCCACCCGCTGGCGGTGATGCAGGGCAGTGTGGAGCGAGTGCTGACATCTGGTCCGGACTGAAGAACCTGCCAACGATTACTGACATGTCGTCTATTGTCACTTCATATGATTCTCTCACCATTGAAAGAATGGTGGAGGATTATATGAGTGACCGCATCCAAGTAGGCACGTCAGACAGTCCGTATACTGGCAGGAAAAAGAGGCAATTTGGAGGCCCTTGCACAAACTGGGTTTATTCTACCTAAGTTGCCCTCCCTCCAGTGTGTACTCCGAAAGAGTGTTTAGTGCAGCCGCTCACCTTGTCAGAAATCGGCGTACGAGGTTACTTCCAGAAAATGTGGAGAAGATGATGTTCAGGGTGGGTGGGAGGGCCCAAGGACAATTCCATCTTGCACCTCTTTTTTCTTTAATTTTTCTTTGCATCATGTGCTGTTTGGGGACAATTTTTTTGAAGTGCCATCCTGCCTGACACTGCAGTGCCACTCCTAGATGGGCCAGGTGTTTGTGTCGGCCACTTGTGTCGCTTAGCTTAGTCACACAGCGACCTTGGTGTGCCTCTTTTTTTCTTTGCATCATGTGCTGTTTGGGGACAATTTTTTTGAAGTGCCATCCTGCCTGACACTGCAGTGCCACTCCTAGATGGGCCAGGTGTTTGTGTCGGCCACTTGTGTCGCTTAGCTTAGCCATCCAGCGACCTCTGTGCAAATTTTAGAACTAAAAATAATATTGTGAGGTGTGAGATGTTCAGAATAGACTGGAAATGAGTGGAAATTATGGTTATTGAGGTTAATAATACTATGGGATCAAAATTACAGCACATGATGCAAAGAAAAATGAAAGAAAAAAGAGGTGCAAGATGGAATTGTCCTTGGGCCCTCCCACCCACCCTTATGTTGTATAAACAGGACATGCACACTCTAACGAACCCATCATTTCAGCGACAGGGTCTTCCGTACCGTACTGCTATATATACTGGTGGTCACTGTGTCAGCAAACTGCACAACTGAAATGCACCACAGGTATAGAATCTAGATGGATAGTATACTTGATGACACAGAGGTAGGTACAGCAGTGGCCTTCCATACCGTACTGCTATATATACTGGTGGTCACTGTCAGCAAACTGCAAAACTAAAATGCACCACAGGTATAGAATGTAGATGGATAGTATACTTGACGACACAGAGGTAGGTACAGCAGTGGCCTTCCGTACCGTACTGCTATATATACTGGTGGTCACTGTGTCAGCAAACTGCACAACTGAAATTCACCATAGGTATAAAATCTAGATGGATAGTATACTTGACGACACAGAGGTAGGTACAGCAGTGGCCTTCCGCACCGTACTGCTATATATACTGGTGGTCACTGTCAGCAAACTGCAAAACTAAAATGCACCACAGGTATAGAATGTAGATGGATAGTATACTTGACGACACAGAGGTAGGTACAGCAGTGGCCTTCCGTACCGTACTGCTATATATACTGGTGGTCACTGTGTCAGCAAACTGCAAAACTAAAATGCACCACAGGTATAGAATGTAGATGGATAGTATACTTGACGACACAGAGGTAGGTACAGAAGTGGCCTTCCGTACCGTACTGCTATATATACTGGTGGTCACTGTGTCAGCAAACTGCACATCTGAAATGCACCACAGGCATAGAATCTAGATGGATAGTATACTTGACGACACAGAGGTAGGTACAGCAGTGGCCTACTGTACCGTACTGCTATATTATATACTGGTGGTCAGCAAACTGTGCAAAACTTAAATGCACCACAGGTATGGATGGATAGTATACTTGACGACACAGAGGTAGGTACAGCAGTGGCCTTCTGTACCGTACTCCTATATATTATATACTGGTGGTCAGCAAAATTATGCACTGTACTCCTACTATATACTACACAATGCAGCACAGATATGGAGTGTTTTTCAGGCAGACAACGTATACTGGTGGTCACTGGTCAGCAAAACTCTGCACTGTACTCCTCCTATATAATATTATACTGGTGGTCCCCAGTCCCCACAATAAAGCAGTGTGAGCACAGATATATGCAGCACACTGAGCACAGATATGGAGTGTTTTTCAGGCAGACAACGTATACTGGTGGTCACTGTCAGCAAAACTCTGCACTGTACTCCTCCTATATAATACAGCTGCTCCCCAGTCCCCACAATTAAGCAGTGTGAGCACAGATATATGCAGCACACTGAGCACAGATAAGGAGTGTTTTTCAGGCAGACAACGTATACTGGTGGTCACTGTCAGCAAAACTCTGCACTGTACTCCTGCTATATAATACAGCTGCTCCCCAGTCCCCACAATTAAGCAGTGTGAGCACAGATATATGCAGCACACTGAACACAGATATGGAGTGTTTTTTTCAGGCAGAGAACGGATAAAACTGGTGGTCACTGATCAGCAAAACTCTGCACTGTACTCCTCCTATATTAATATAAAGCTGCTCCCAGTCCCCACAATGATATAAGCAAACACAAATATTTGCGTCAACTCAACAATGAATAAACGGAGAGGACGCCAGCCACGTCCTCTCCCTAACACTTCCAATGCACGAGTGAAACTGGCGACGACGAGCGGCTGCTTATATAGAATCCGAATCTCGCGAGAATCCGACAGCGGGATGATGACGTTCGGGCGCGCTCGGGTTAACCGAGCCATATGGGAGAATCCGAGTATGCCTCGGACCCGTGTAAAATGGGTGAAGTTCGGGGGGGTTCGGTTTCCGAGGAACCGAACCCGCTCATCACTAGCTGATGGACCGCTCATCTCTAGTTATAGATCTAGCTGATATAAAAGACTAGATCCTTGGATTTGCTAGAAGTTGTGGAAAACTCCGGTTCTATTAGGGTATGACTCCTTGAGCCCTCAAGAGTCTTTTCACCATAAGCAACCCCCAGCTGTTCCCTTAGTGCTTGTTGCGCACACTGGTACTTAGGGGGCCCCCTGAACTAAATTCCTCCAGCAGTAGTTGCTCACCCAATAGACCGAAGATCCCGGATAACAAAGAATAAGACAGAAAAAAGAAGATACGACTGTGTCCTGGTAGCTGGGACACAACTGGATTTCCTATGTGATCCTCCCATACCAGAGGTTGCAAAGAGGCAGAATAATGCATTGGCAAATGCGGACAGACCAGTGTATCAGGAAAAGTAAAAGTGCACAGCTGTGCAGGTAACAGCAGCCAGGTCAAATGTAATGGAGCTGTAGTAGCTTGACCTTGCAGGACAGCAGCAGGCAGGCCGGGTATGCAGAATTAACTGAAGCTTGGCCTTGCAAGATGTCAGCGGACAGGCCGGATATGCAGGATTAACTGTAGGCTTGACTTTGCAGAATATTAGCAGACAGACCAGGAGTGCAGAATTGACCCAAACTTGACAATGCTGGGTGTTACTGAGCTGACCAGGTGTGCAGGAGTGGCCAGAGCTTGGTCTTGCAGGATGTTAGCAGACTGACCAAGCAAGCAGGGTTGGCGAAACTTGCCTAGCACACAGGACAGGTGTGCAGGGTTGACCGAAGCTTCACCTTGCTAGGTTAGCTGACCTGCAGAGGTGCAGGATTGACTGAAGCTCGGTCTTGCAGGTAGTTAACTGACAGGCCAGGTGTGCAGGGTTGATCGGTGCTAGGCCTTGCAGAAAGTTAGCTGACTGGCTAGATGTGCTGGATTATATGTAGCTCAGCTTTGAAGGACAGCAGGCAGACCAGGTATTCAGGAATAACTACAGCAGATGATGAAGACAGGAAGATCCAAAGTACAGAACCGAGCAACAAGGGCTCCAGCGGTAACTAAGGACTATAACTGGCAAGGTCAGGCAGGAGTGTTTGGAAGATAAAGGAGAGGAGAGCCAATCAGGAGGCTAGCTGGGACAAGCCCCCTTTAATTACAAAACTCTGCAAGTCCCTATGGAGACCCACAAACCCCCGCTGTGACTCGGTATCCCTTTTGCCTGGGTGACCGTCAGGGAAGCTACATGGAGGAAGCGCTATGACATCCCGGTCACCTAGCAACACTAGCTAGTCTAATCAATCACTTGCAGCAAGTGTCATTGTTATCCAATTAAACACATTCACACAACTATATTATTTTCTAGTTTCTCTGATGGAGAGGCCACCTTTAATGTTCCATCACTTGGATAGACTATGTATCCACACGTTTATGTACCCTCATTTGTGTAGACCTACCTCCAATGTAGTTACAGCAATATAATGCTGTTCCAGCACCCTGCACCACTACCCACATCCAGGGGCGGATCTAGAAGAAAATTATAGGAGGGGGGGCACCATGGAAGGGGAAGTACATTTGCGTGCGGCTTCGGTGCATGTGAGGTGGCGCTTCTTATACAATGCCCAGTTGTAGCGCTCATTATGCAATGTCCACTGTACTGGTAGTGCCCCTTATATAGACCCCATAGTAGTGGTGCCCCTTATGCAATGCCCGTATTGCCCCCAGTAGTAATGTTGCCTGTAGTAATGCCTGCAGTCATATAGTGAGTGTGGCCAATTAAAATGCGACGTGATACACAGACATATGCCCCCAATAGTGCAGTGCCAAATCCACAATTGCCCCCACAGTGCCAGATCCACAATTGCCCCCACAGTGCCAGATCCACAAATGCCCCCACAGTGCCAGATCCACAAATGCCCCCACAGTGCCAGATCCACAAATGCCCCCACAGTGCCAGATCCACAAATGCCCCTACAGTGCCAGATCCAAAAATGCCCCTACAGTGCCAGATCCAAAAATGCCCCCACAGTGTCAGGTATACAATTGCCCCCACAGTGCCAGGTAAACAATTACCCTCACAGTGCCAGGTAAACAATTGCCCCCACAGTGCCAGGTATACAATTGCACTCACAGTGCCAGGTATACAAATGCCCCCATAGCAGGTATACAAATGCCCCCACAGCAGTTCTGCAGCTGCTTACCGCTGCTGCTGCTGCTGCTTCTCTGCCCGGCTGGCTCTGAGGGTGTCAGGAGGAGAGCGCGGCTATGTCTGGCGGCGTGTAGGACTTCAAACTAGCCGCCAGTTCGTGAGCCAATCAGAGCTCGCGGACCGGCGGCTCCTGATTGGCTGCCGGTCCGCGAGCTCTGATTGGCTCACGAACCGGCGGCTGGTTTGAAGTCCGCAACACGCCGCCAGATAGCCGCGCTCTCCTCCTGACAGCTGAGACACGCTGCCGCCGGACTGAGCGGCAGCGTATCTCAGTGACACAAGCGGGGGGGACGGACGGATGAGGCCACAAATGACAGGGGGGGCACGGGCCCGAGTACCCCCCCTGAATCCGCCACTGCCCACATCCAAGAGAGAGTTTAATGCCTACACCAGTGTATCAGTGAGTACTATTGTACTTTCACTTATAAATAAACCACACTATTGGTTAAGACACTGGACTTGTGATTGAGTTAATGCTGGTGTTTACATTACTCTACTAAACCACCAGGGCCGGCCCAAGCTTATATTTTTTTTAGTAAGCAAAAATCTATTTTGGTGCCCCTTGATGGGATAAAAGGGGTGTGGTCTTACAAGAAAGGGGTGTGGCTACACAATTGTACTCCCTGTGGTACAAGGTGATAGTGGGTGATAGGGAGATAATAGGTTACTGGTGAGGCAGGGGTGACAGGGAGATGGTGGGCAGGGCCGTTTCTTGTGGGTGACTGAGGCAGGGGTGACAGGGAGATAATGGGTGACTGAGGCAGGGTAACATTGAGATAGTGGGTGACTGATGTCTCCAGTGCCAGATACACATGTTCCCACAGCGCCAGATATACCCCCAGTGCAGATACACATATCCCCACAGCGCCAGATATGCCCCCAGTGCAGCTACACATATCCCCACAGCGCCAGATATGCCCCCAGTGCAGATACACATGTCCCCACAGCGCCAGATATGCCCCCAGTGCAGATACACATGTCCCCACAGCGCCAGATATGCCCCCAGTGCAGATACACATGTCCCCACAGCGCCAGATATGCCCCCAGTGCAGATACACATATCCCCACAGCACCAAATATGCCCCCAGTGGAGATACACGTCTCCACAGCGCCAGATATGCCCTCCGTGCAGATACACATATCCCCACAGTGCCAGATATGCCCCCAGTGCAGATACACATGTCTTCACAGTGCCAGATATGCCCCCAGTGCAGATACACATTTCCCCACATTGCCTCCCCCCCCTAAAAGTGCTGCTCACCGCGCTGCTGTGAGGAGAGCGCAGCGTGTGCCTCTCCTACCCCGGGCCATCAGTCTCCAGCGGCGGTCTCTATTTTAAATTCGGCGCCAGCCCGTGAGCCAATCAGAGCCCGCGGTCCGGCAGCCAATCAGGAGATAGTCACTGCTGCCGGAGACGTCTATGAACGCAGGGCAGCGGTGGCCGGGAGCGGATCGAGCCGCTTGCTGGCCACCGCTGCTGTAGAGAGTAAAGTCACTGTGACTCACTGTCTGCAGCAGTGCCCTCTACTGCCTGGCGCTCAACGCGGCTGCGTAGCCCGCGTATGCGTCGGGCCAGCCATGCAAACCACCACTGCACAAACATATTTCCAACATATGTGAGTCTGATTTAACTGCAATGCTACATCAAATTTAAATATAAAATAAACACTTTAATTTTGAAAAATTGTGTGTTTAATGTGGGCATTAGTACAAACACATGCAGACACACTGCTGATTAGGTGGTCTGTTGGAAACTTCTAATTTGTCCCGAGTTTGCCTTAGTCTCAGGCGTCTTTGCAATGGAGACACGACTCATAGTAAATTCCCATGTATCATTGATGTGTATGGAAAGTACTTCCGAGTTTGCCTGATGGTCTGTTGATTTCTATTTGTATTTCCAGTCGTGCTTAGAATACGATTTTGCAGTTTACTCCCGTCATTGCATTTAGTAAATCTCCCAGATTTGAAAAATGGCAAAATATGCCCGAGAATGCAAACTCAGGCAATCGCGAATCTTAGTAAAGTTACCCAGCATTTGCTATGATGTAATTGTTGGAATCTTGGGGGTCATTCCGAGTTGTTCGCTCGGTATTTTTCTTCGCATCGCAGCGATTTTCCGCTAACTGCGCATGCGCAATGTTCGCACTGCGACTGCGCCAAGTAAATTTGCTATGCAGTTCGGTATTTTACTCACGGCATTACGAGGTTTTTTCTTCGTTCTGGTGATCGTAGTGTGATTGACAGGAAGTGGGTGTTTCTGGGCGGAAACAGGCCGTTTTATGGGAGTGTGTGAAAAAACGCTACCGTTTCTGGGAAAAACGCGGGAGTGGCTGGAGAAACGGAGGAGTGTCTGGGCGAACGCTGGGTGTGTTTATGACGTCAAACCAGGAACGACAAGCACTGAACTGATCGCAGATGCCGAGTAAGTTTGAAGCTACTCAGAAACTGCTAAGAAGTGTCTATTCTGCTAATCTTTCGTCGCAATTTTAAGAAGCTAAGATTCACTCAAAGTAGGCGGCGGCTTAGCGTGTGCAAAGCTGCTAAAAGCAGCTTGCGAACGAACAACTCGGAATGACCACCCTTATACATAATAGGATTGGGCTCATGTCCTTTAAAAAACCTGGAAAAAAACTTAAACTAGTTGTCATTAAAGATTTTTTAAATCTTGATGGTTATTTTTTGTTTATCTTTACTTAATTATCTTTGTAATACTCAGTGCTGGTAGCAGTACCGTCACTTTTTAGTTTTTTTGAATCACTTTAAATTCTCATAAATAGATCCAGAAAAGGAAAGAATCAGTGAAATCATTTCATAAATGAATAAAGTAATTGTTTGAAAACTAGAGATGAGCGGGTTCGGTTCTCAAAGAACCGAACCGTACCGAACTTCACGCTCTGGACCCGGTTCCGAGCCCGACTCGGGTTTTCCCGCCTGACTCGGAAACCCGAACGAGGCAAAACGTCATCATCCCGCTGTCGGATTCTCGCAGGATTTGGATTCCATATAAGGAGCCGCACGTCCCCGCCATTTTCACTCCGGCATTGGAGAGTGTACAGAGAGGACGTGTCTCCGTTCTCTCAGTGTCCTCCGTGTCCGTGGCTTGTGCTGAATCTGTCCAGTCACAGTGCTTGTGTCCTTTGTAGTGATGTGCACCGGAAATTTTTCGGGTTTTGGTTTTGGATTCGGTTCCGCGGCCGTGTTTTGGATTCGGACACGTTTTTGCAAAACCTCCCTGAAATTTTTTTGTCGGATTCGGGTGTGTTTTGGATTCGGGTGTTTTTTTTTACAAAAAAAAACTCAAAAACAGCTTAAATCATAGAATTTGGGGGTCATTTTGATCCCATAGTATTATTAACATCAATAACCATAATTTCCACTCATTTCCAGTTTATTCTGAACACCTCACACCTCACTATATTATTTTTAGTCCTAAAATTTGCACCAAGGTCGCTGGATGGCTAAGCTAAGCGACCCAAGTGGCCGACACAAACACCTGTCCCATCTAGGAGTGGCACTGCAGTGTCAGACAGGATGGCAGATTTAAAAAATAGTCCCCAAACAGCACATGATGCAAAGAAAAAAAGAGGTGCAATGAGGTAGCTGTGTGACTAAGCTCAGCGACCCAAGTGGCCGACACAAACACCTGGCCCATCTAGGAGTGGCACTGCAGTGTCAGACAGGATGGCACTTCAAAAAATTGTCCCCAAACAGCACATGATGCAAAGAAAAAAAGAGGTGCACCAAGGTTGCTGGATGGCTAAGCTAAGCGACCCAAGTGGCCGACACAAACACCTGGCCCATCTAGGAGTGGCACTGCAGTGTCAGACAGGATGGTACTTCAAAAAAATAGTCCCCAAACAGCACATGATGCAAAGAAAAAAAGAGGTGCAATGAGGTAGCTGTGTGACTAAGCTAAGCGACACAAGTGTCCGACACAAACACCTGGCCCATCTAGGAGTGGCACTGCAGTTTTCTAGCGAGAGGATGAGTGCTTCCATTCTCATGTGAATCTGAACCACTAGCCATGAACATAGGCCAGGGCCTCAGCCGTTCCTTGCCACTCCGTGTCGTAAATGGCATATTGGCAAGTTTACGCTTCTCATCAGATGCTTTTAATTTTGATTTATGGGTAATTTTACTGAACTTTTGTAGTGTACTTGACGACACAGAGGTAGAGCAGTGGCCTACTGTACCGTACTGCTATATATTATATACTGGTGGTCAGCAAAATTCTGCACTGTCCTCCTACTACATATACTGCGCAAAACTTAAATGCACCACAGATATGGATGGATAGTATACTTGACGACACAGAGGTAGGTAGGGCAGTGGACTACTGTACCGTACTGCTATATATTATATACTGGTGGTCAGCAAAATTATGCACTGTCCTCCTACTATATATACTGCACAAAACTTAAATGCACCACAGGTATGGATGGATAGTATACTTGACGACAGAGGTAGGTAGAGCAGTGGACTACTGTACCGTACTGCTATATACAGGTTGAGTCTCCCTTATCCAAAATGCTTGGGACCAGAGGTATTTTGGATATCGGATTTTTCCGTATTTTGGAATAATTAGATACCATAATGAGATATAATGGTGATGGGACCTAAATCTAAGCACAGAATGCATTTATGTTACATATACACCTTATACACACAGCCTGAAGGTCATTTTAGCCAATATTTTTTATAACTTTATGCATTAAACAAAGTGTGTCTACATTCACAGAATTCATTTATGTTTCATATACACCTTATACACACAGCCTGAAAGTCATTTAATACAATATTTTTAATAACTTTGTGTATTAAACAAAGTTTGTGTACATTGAGCCATCAAAAAACAAAGGTTTCACTATCTCACTCTCACTCAAAAAAGTCCGTAATTCGGAATATTCCGTATTTCGGAATATTTGGATATGGGATACTCAACCTGTATTATATACTGGTGGGAAGCAAAATTATGCACTGTCCTCCTACTATATACATACTGCGCAAAACTTAAATGCACCACAGGTATGGATGGATAGTATACTTGACGACACAGAGGTAGGTAGAGCAGTGAACTACTGTACCGTACTGCTATATATTATATACTGGTGGTCAGCAAAATTATGCACTGTCCTCCTACTATATATATACTGCGCAAAACTTAAATGCACCACAGGTATGGATGGATAGTATACTTGACGACACAGAGGTAGGTAGAGCAGTGGACTACTGTACCGTACTGATATAATACTGGTGGTCACTGGTCAGCAAAATTCTGCACTATCCTCCTACTATATACTACAATGCAGCACAGATATGGAGCGTTTTTCAGGTAGAAAACGTAGATACTTGCAAGCACACTGAGCACAGATATTTGCAAGCACACTGAGCACAGATATTTGCAAGCACACTGAGCACAGATATTTGCAGCACACCGAGCACAGATATTTGCAGCACACTGAACACAACTGAGAGAACGCTGCACACGTCCTCTCCCTATCATCTCCAATGCACGAGTGAAAATGGCAGCGACGCGCGGCTCCTTATATAGAATACGTATCTCGCGAGAATCCGACAGCGGGATGATGACGTTCGGGCGCGCTCGGGTTAACCGAGCAAGGCGGGGGGATCCGAGTCTGCCTGTTGTGTTGCATCAGACCAGTGGTAGTGTCCTGACCATCAGTCATTCCAATGACCGGGCAGTCACAGTAGTATACGCTGCTGCTATATGTCCACTGCTGACATAATAATAATATTATTATTATTATTATTATTATTATTAACAACAACAACAAGTCCCTCACAGTGTTGCTGTGTTGTGCTGCATCAGACCAGTGGTAGTGTCCTGGCCATCAGCCATCAGTTATTCCTGTGCCGCATATTGTGTTATATAACTCCAGAAAAATAATGGAGAACAAACATTTGGAGGATAAAATAGGGAAAGATCAAGAACCACTTCCTCCTAGTGCTGAAGCTGCTGCCACTAGCCATGACATAGACGATGAAATGCCATCAACGTCGTCTGCCAAGGCCGATGCCCATTGTGATAGTAGAGGGCATGTAAAATCCAAAAAGCCAAAGTTCAGTAAAAAAAAGTAAAAAAGAAATTTAAATGGTTTGAGGAGAAACGTAAACTTGCCAATATGCCATTTACGACACGGAGTGACAAGGAACGGCTGAGGCCCTGGCCTATGTTCATGACTAGTGGTTCAGCATCACATGACGATGGAAGCCCTCATAACTGAGGTCTTGACACTTATGTTGGTGTTAAATGTAGAGATGAGCGGGTTCGGTTCCTCGGAATCCGAACCCCCCCGAACTTCAGCCTTTTTACACGGGTCCGAGGCAGACTCGGATCTTCCCGCCTTGCTCGGCTAACCCGAGCGCGCCCGAACGTCATCATCCCGCTGTCGGATTCTCGCGAGGCTCGTATTCTATTGCGAGACTCAGATTCTATATAAGGAGCCGCGCGTCGCCGCCATTTTCACACGTGCATTGAGATTGATAGGGAGAGGACGTGGCTGGCGTCCTCTCCGTTTAGATAGAGAGTGAGACACTTGATTTACTGGAGCATTAGGAGTACTCAGAGAGTGCAGAGTTTTGCTGATAGTTATACTAGTGGTGACCACCAGTTTTATTTATTATTTAATATAATCCGTTCTCTGCCTGAAAAAAAACGATACACAGTCACATACCATATCTGTGCTCAGCCTCAGTGTGCTGCATGATAATATCATCTATGTATATCTGACTGTGCTGAGTAGTGCTCACTGCTCACACAGCTTAATTGTGGGGGAGACTGGGGAGCAGTTATAGCAGGAGTACATATTTAACAGTGCACACTTTTGCTGCCAGAGTGCCAGTGTGACTGACCAGCAGTGACCACCAGTATATTGTCTGCCTGAAAAAGTTAAACACTCGTGTGGTGTTTTTTTTTTTTTATTCTATAAACGCATTCTGCTGACAGTGTCCAGCAGGTCCGTCATTCATTATATTTCTATCTTCTTCATACTAGTAGTTTAGGAGTCTGCAGTGCTGACAGTGTCCAGCAGGTCCGTCATTATACAATATATACCTGTCCTGCAGTAGTGATATATATATATTTTTTAGATCATTATCATCCAGTCTATACTAGCAGATGCAGTACGGTAGTCCACGGCTGTAGCTACCTCTGTGTCGGCAGTCGCTCGTCCATAATTGTATACCTACCTGTGGTTTTTTTTTTCTATCTTCTTCATACTAGTAGTTTAGGAGTCTGCAGTGCTGACAGTGTCCAGCAGGTCCGTCATTATACAATATATACCTGTCCTGCAGTAGTGATATATATATATTTTTTATATCATTATCATCCAGTCTATACTAGCAGACGCAGTACGGTAGTCCACGGCTGTAGCTACCTCTGTGTCGGCAGTCGCTCGTCCATAATTGTATACCTACCTGTGGTGTTTTTTTTTTTTTCTATCTTCTTCATACTAGTAGTTTAGGAGTCTGCAGTGCTGACAGTGTCCAGCAGGTCCGTCACTATACAATATATACCTGTCCTGCAGTAGTGATATATATATATTTTTTATATCATTATCATCCAGTCTATACTAGCAGACGCAGTACGGTAGTCCACGGCTGTAGCTACCTCTGTGTCAGCAGTCGCTCGTCCATAATTGTATACCTACCTGTGGTGGTTTTTTTTTTTTCTATCTTCTTCATACTAGTAGTTTAGGAGTCTGCAGTGCTGACAGTGTCCAGCAGGTCCGTCATTATACAATATATACCTTTCCTGCAGTAGTGATATATATATATTTCTCTATCGTCCTAGTGGATGCTGGGGTTCCTGAAAGGACCATGGGGAATAGCGGCTCCGCAGGAGACAGGGCACAAAAAGTAAAGCTTTTAACCATGTGGTGTGTACTGGCTCCTCCCCCTATGACCCTCCTCCAAGCCTCAGTTAGGTTTTTGTGCCCGGCCGAGAAGGGTGCAATCTAGGTGGCTCTCCTAAAGAGCTGCTTAGAAAAAGTTTAGCTAGGTTTTTTATTTTACAGTGATTCCTGCTGGCAACAGGATCACTGCAGCGAGGGACTTAGGGGAGAAGGAGTCAACTCACCTGCGTGCAGGATGGATTGGCTTCTTGGCTACTGGACATCAAGCTCCAGAGGGACGATCACAGGTACAGCCTGGATGGGTCACCGGAGCCGCGCCGCCGGCCCCCTTGCAGATGCTGAAGACAGAAGATGGTCCAGAATCGGCGGCAGAAGACTCCTCAGTCTTCTTAAGGTAGCGCACAGCACTGCAGCTGTGCGCCATTGCTCCCAGCACACTTCACACGGCAGTCACTGAGGGTGCAGGGCGCTGGGGGGGGGCGCCCTGGGCAGCAATGAGAAACCTTTTTTAGGCATAAAATACCTCACATATAGCCTCCAGGGGCTATATGGAGATATTTAACCCCTGCCTGAATCCATTGAAGAGCGGGAGACGAGCCCGCCGAAAAAGGGGCGGGGCCTATCTCCTCAGCACACGGCGCCATTTTCCTCTCACAGCTCCGCTGGTCAGGAAGGCTCCCAGTCTCTCCCCTGCACTGCACTACAGAAACAGGGTAAAACAAGAGAGGGGGGGCAAAATTGTGGCATTATATATATTTAAAGCAGCTATATAGGGAGCACTTATTATAAGGCTATCCCTGTCATATATAGCGCTTTTGGTGTGTGCTGGCAGACTCTCCCTCTGTCTCCCCAAAGGGCTAGTGGGGTCCTGTCTTCGTTTAGAGCATTCCCTGTGTGTCTGCTGTGTGTCGGTACGCATGTGTCGACATGTATGAGGACGATATTGGTGTGGAGGCGGAGCAATTGCCAAATATGGGGATGTCACCTCCTAGGGGGTCGACACCAGAATGGATGCCTTTATTTATGGAATTACGGGATAGTGTCAACACGCTAAAGCAGTCGTTTGACGACATGAGACGGCCGGACAATCAATTAGTGCCTGTCCAGGCGCCTCAAACACCGTCAGGGGCTGTAAAACGCCCTTTGCCTCAGTCGGTCGACACAGACCCAGACACAGGCACTGATTCCAGTGGTGACGGTGACGAATCAACCGTATTTTCCAGTAGGGCCACACGTTATATGATTTTGGCAATGAAGGAGGCGTTACATATAGCTGATACTACAGGTACCACTAAACAGGGTATTATGTGGGGTGTGAAAAAACTACCTATAGTTTTTCCTGAATCAGAAGAATTAAATGAGGTGTGTGATGAAGCGTGGGTTGCCCCCGATAAAAAAATGCTAATTTCAAAGAAGTTATTGGCTTTATACCCTTTCCCGCCAGAGGTTAGGGCGCGCTGGGAAACACCTCCTAGGGTGGACAAGGCGCTCACACGCTTATCAAAACAAGTGGCGTTACCCTCTCCTGAGACGGCCGCACTTAAAGATCCAGCAGATAGGAGGATGGAAAATATCCAAAAAAGTATATACACACATACAGGTGTTATACTACGACCAGCTATAGCGACAGCCTGGATGTGCAGTGCTGGAGTAGCTTGGTCAGAGTCCCTGATTGAAAATATTGATACCCTGGATAGGGACAATGTTTTACTGTCTTTGGAGCAAATAAAGGATGCATTTCTTTATATGCGTGATGCACAGAGGGATATCTGCACGCTGGCATCACGGGTAAGTGCTATGTCCATTTCGGCCAGAAGAAGTTTATGGACGCGACAGTGGTCAGGCGATGCGGACTCAAAACGGCATATGGAAGTTTTGCCGTATAAAGGGGAGGAGTTATTTGGAGTCGGTCTATCGGATTTGGTGGCCACGGCTACAGCCGGGAAATCCACCTTTTTACCTCAAGTCACTCCCCAACAGAAAAAGACACCGACTTTTCAACCGCAGCCCTTTCGTTCCTTTAAAAACAAGAGAGCAAAGGGATATTCATATCTGCCACGAGGCAGAGGAAAGGGGAAGAGACAGCAACAGGCAGCTCCTTCCCAGGAACAGAAGCCCTCCCCCGCTTCTACAAAAGCCTCAGCATGACGCTGGGGCTTCTCAAGCGGACTCGGGGGCGGTGGGGGGTCGTCTCAAGAATTTCAGCGCGCAGTGGGCTCACTCGCAGGTAGATCCCTGGATCCTGCAGATAATATCTCAGGGGTACAGGTTAGAACTAGAGACGTCTCCACCTCGCCGTTTCCTGAAGTCTGCTTTACCAACGTCCCCCTCCGACAGGGTGACGGTCTTGGAAGCCATTCACAAGCTGTACTCTCAGCAGGTGATAGTCAAAGTACCCCTTTTACAACAGGGAAAGGGGTATTATTCCACTCTATTTGTGGTACCGAAGCCGGACGGCTCGGTAAGACCTATTCTAAATCTGAAATCCCTGAACCTGTACATAAAAAAGTTCAAGTTCAAGATGGAGTCACTCAGAGCGGTGATAGCGAACCTGGAAGAAGGGGACTTTATGGTATCCTTGGACATCAAGGATGCATATCTCCACGTCCCAATTTACCCCTCACACCAGGGGTACCTCAGGTTCGTCGTACAAAACTGTCACTATCAGTTTCAGACGCTGCCGTTTGGATTGTCCACGGCACCTCGGGTCTTTACCAAAGTAATGGCCGAGATGATGATTCTTCTTCGAAGAAAAGGCGTGTTAATTATCCCATACTTGGACGATCTCCTGATAAGGGCAAGGTCAAGAGAACAGCTAGAGATGGGAGTAGCACTGTCTCAAGAAGTGCTAAAACAGCACGGGTGGATTTTGAATATTCCAAAATCCCAGTTAATTCCGACAACACGTCTGCTGTTCCTAGGGATGATTCTGGACACGGTTCAGAAAAAGGTATTTCTCCCGGAGGAAAAAGCCAAGGAGTTATCCGAACTTGTCAGGAACCTCCTAAAGCCAGGAAAGGTGTCTGTACATCAATGCACAAGAGTCCTGGGAAAAATGGTGGCTTCTTACGAAGCAATTCCATTCGGCAGATTCCACGCAAGAATTTTCCAGAGGGATCTGCTCGACAAATGGTCAGGGTCGCATCTTCAGATGCACCGGCGGATAACCCTGTCTCCAAGGACAAGGGTATCTCTTCTGTGGTGGTTGCAGAGCGCTCATCTATTGGAGGGCCGCAGATTCGGCATACAGGATTGGATCCTGGTGACCACGGACGCCAGCCTGAGAGGCTGGGGAGCAGTCACACAAGGAAGGAACTTCCAGGGCGTGTGGTCGAGCCTGGAGATGTCTCTTCACATAAACATTCTGGAACTAAGAGCAATCTACAATGCTCTAAGTCAGGCAGAACCTCTGCTTCTAGGAAAACCGGTGTTGATCCAGTCGGACAACACCACGGCAGTCGCCCATGTAAACAGACAGGGCGGTACAAGAAGCAGGAGTGCAATGGCAGAAGCTGCGAGGATTCTTCGCTGGGCGGAGAATCATGTGATGGCACTGTCAGCAGTGTTCATCCCGGGAGTGGACAACTGGGAAGCAGACTTCCTCAGCAGACACGACCTTCACCCGGGAGAGTGGGGACTTCATCCAGAAGTTTTCCACATGCTTGTAACCCGTTGGGAAAGACCAATGGTGGACATGATGGCGTCTCGCCTCAACAAAAAACTGGACAGGTATTGCGCCAGGTCAAGAGACCCGCAGGCAATAGCTGTGGACGCGCTGGTAACGCCTTGGGTGTACCAGTCGGTGTATGTGTTTCCTCCTCTGCCTCTCATACGAAAGGTATTGAGAATTATAAGGAAAAGAGGAGTAAGAACGATACTAGTGGCTCCGGATTGGCCAAGAAGGACTTGGTACCCGGAACTTCAAGAGATGATCACGGACGATCCGTGGCCTCTACCTCTGAGAAGGGACCTGCTTCAGCAAGGTCCCTGTCTGTTTCAAGACTTACCGCGGCTGCGTTTGACGGCATGGCGGTTGAACGCCGGATCCTAAAGGGAAAAGGCATTCCGGAAGAAGTCATTCCTACTTTGATTAAAGCAAGGAAGGAAGTAACCGCGAAACATTATCACCGCATTTGGCGAAAATATGTTGCGTGGTGCGAGGATCGGAGTGCTCCGACGGAGGAATTTCAACTGGGTCGATTCCTGCATTTCCTGCAATCAGGATTGTCTATGGGTCTCAAGTTGGGATCTATTAAGGTTCAAATTTCGGCCCTGTCAATATTCTTCCAAAAAGAATTGGCCTCAGTTCCTGAGGTCCAGACTTTTGTTAAGGGTGTACTGCGTATACAGCCCCCTGTAGTGCCTCCGGTGGCACCGTGGGATCTAAACGTAGTTTTAGATTTCCTCAAATCCCATTGGTTTGAACCACTAAAAAAGGTGGATTTGAAATATCTCACATGGAAAGTGTCCATGCTACTAGCCCTGGCTTCAGCCAGGAGAGTGTCAGAACTGGCGGCTTTATCTTACAAAAGCCCATATCTAATTTTCCATTCGGATAGGGCAGAACTGCGGACGCGTCCGCATTTTCTCCCTAAGGTGGTATCAGCGTTTCACCTGAACCAGCCTATTGTAGTGCCTGCGGCTACAAGCGACTTGGAGGACTCCAAGTTGTTGGACGTTGTTAGAGCTTTAAAAATATACATTTCAAGGACGGCTGGAGTCAGAAAATCTGACTCGCTGTTTATACTGTATGCACCCAACAAGCTGGGTGCTCCTGCTTCTAAGCAGTCGATTGCTCGTTGGATTTGTAGCACAATTCAACTTGCACATTCTGTGGCAGGCCTGCCACAGCCTAAATCTGTTAAGGCCCATTCCACAAGGAAGGTGGGCTCATCTTGGGCGGCTGCCCGAGGGGTCTCGGCATTACAACTCTGCCGAGCAGCTACGTGGTCGGGGGAGAACACGTTTGTAAAATTCTACAAATTTGATACCCTGGCAAAAGAGGACCTGGAGTTCTCTCATTCGGTGTTGCAGAGTCATCCGCACTCTCCCGCCCGTTTGGGAGCTTTGGTATAATCCCCATGGTCCTTTCAGGAACCCCAGCATCCACTAGGACGATAGAGAAAATAAGAATTTACTTACCGATAATTCTATTTCTCGGAGTCCGTAGTGGATGCTGGGCGCCCATCCCAAGTGCGGATTATCTGCAATAATTGTACATAGTTATTGTTGCCTTCATCGGGTTATTGTTGTAGGAAGCCATCTTTCAGAGGCTCCTCTGTTATCATACTGTTAACTGGGTTTTAGATCACAAGTTGTACGGTGTGATTGGTGTGGCTGGTATGAGTCTTACCCGGGATTCAAGATCCTTCCTTATTGTGTACGCTCGTCCGGGCACAGTACCTAACTGAGGCTTGGAGGAGGGTCATAGGGGGAGGAGCCAGTACACACCACATGGTTAAAAGCTTTACTTTTTGTGCCCTGTCTCCTGCGGAGCCGCTATTCCCCATGGTCCTTTCAGGAACCCCAGCATCCACTACGGACTCCGAGAAATAGAATTATCGGTAAGTAAATTCTTATTTTTTTACATCATTATCATCCAGTCTATACTAGCAGACGCATTACGGTAGTCCACGGCTGTAGCTACCTCTGTGTCGGCAGTCGCTCGTCCATAATTGTATACCTACCTGTGGTGGGTTTTTTTTCTATCTTCTTCATACTAGTAGTTTAGGAGTCTGCAGTGCTGACAGTGTCCAGCAGGTCCGTCATTATACAATATATACCTGTCCTGCAGTAGTGATATATATATATTTTTTATATCATTATCATCCAGTCTATACTAGCAGACGCAGTACGGTAGTCCACGGCTGTAGCTACCTCTGTGTCGGCAGTCGCTCGTCCATAATTGTATACCTACCTATGGTGGGTTTTTATTTTTCTATCTTCTTCATACTAGTAGTTTAGGAGTCTGCAGTGCTGACAGTGTCCAGCAGGTCCGTCATTATACAATATATACCTGTCCTGCAGTAGTGATATATATATATTTTTTATATCATTATCATCCAGTCTATACTAGCAGACGCAGTACGGTAGTCCACGGCTGTAGCTACCTCTGTGTCGGCAGTCGCTCGTCATCCATAAGTATATTAGTATCTATCCATCTCCATTGTTTACCTGAGGTGCCTTTTAGTTGTGCCTATTAAAATATGGAGAACAAAAATGTTGAGGTTCCAAAAATAGGGAAAGATCAAGATCCACTTCCACCTCATGCTGAAGCTGCTGCCACTAGTCATGGCCGAGACGATGAAATGCCATCAACGTCGTCTGCCAAGGCCGATGCCCAATGTCATAGTACAGAGCATGTAAAATCTAAAACACCAAATATCAGTAAAAAAAGGACTCAAAAATCTAAAATAAAATCGTCGGAGGAGAAGTGTAAACTTGCCAATATGCCATTTACCACACGGAGTGGCAAGGAACGGCTGAGGCCCTGGCCTATGTTCATGGCTAGTGGTTCAGCTTCACATGAGGATGGAAGCACTCATCCTCTCGCTAGAAAAATGAAAAGACTTAAGCTGGCAAAAGCACAGCAAAGAACTGTGCGTTCTTCGAAATCACAAATCCACAAGGAGAGTCCAATTGTGTCGGTTGCGATGCCTGACCTTCCCAACACTGGACGTGAAGAGCATGCGCCTTCCACCATTTGCACGCCCCCTGCAAGTGCTGGAAGGAGCACCCGCAGTCCAGTTCCTGATAGTCAGATTGAAGATGTCAGTGTTGAAGTACACCAGGATGAGGAGGATATGGGTGTTGCTGGTGCTGGGGAGGAAATTGACCAGGAGAATTCTGATGGTGAGGTGGTTTGTTTAAGTCAGGCACCCGGGGAGACACCTGTTGTCCGTGGGAGGAATACGGCAATTGACATGCCTGGTGAAAATACCAAAAAAATCAGTTCTTCAGTGTGGAAGTATTTCAACAGAAATGCGGACAACATTTGTCAAGCCGTGTGTTGCCTTTGTCAAGCTGTAATAAGTAGGGGTAAGGACGTTAACCACCTCGGAACATCCTCCCTTATACGTCACCTGCAGCGCATTCATCATAAGTCAGTGACAAGTTCAAAAACTTTGGGCGACAGCGGAAGCAGTCCACTGACCAGTAAATCCCTTCCTCTTGTAACCAAGCTCACGCAAACCACCCCACCAACTCCCTCAGTGTCAATTTCCTCCTTCCCCAGGAATGCCAATAGTCCTGCAGGCCATGTCACTGGCAATTCTGACGCGTCCTCTCCTGCCTGGGTTTCCTCCGATGCATCCTTGCGTGTAACGCCTACTGCTGCTGGCGCTGCTGTTGTTGCTGCTGGGAGTCGATGGTCATCCCAGAGGGGAAGTCGTAAGACCACTTTTACTACTTCCACCAAGCAATTGACTGTCCAACAGTCCTTTGCGAGGAAGATGAAATATCACAGCAGTCATCCTGCTGCAAAGCGGATAACTGAGGCCTTGGCATCCTGGGCGGTGAGAAACGTGGTTCCGGTATCCATCATTACTGCAGAGGCAACTAGAGACTTGTTGGAGGTACTGTGTCCCCGGTACCAAATACCATCTAGGTTCCATTTCTCTAGGCAGGCGATACCGAAAATGTACACATACCTCAGAAAAAGACTCACCAGTGTCCTAAAAAATGCAGTTGTACCCAATGTCCACTTAACCACGGACATGTGGACAAGTGGAGCAGGGCAGACTCAGGACTATATGACTGTGACAGCCCACTGGGTAGATGTATGGACTCCCGCCGCAAGAACAGCAGCGGCGGCACCAGTAGCAGCATCTCGCAAACGCCAACTCTTTCCTAGGCAGGCTACGCTTTGTATCACCGCTTTCCAGAAGAGGTACACAGCTAAAAACCTCTTACGGCAACTGAGGAAGATCATCGCAGAATGGCTTACCCCAATTGGACTCTCCTGTGGATTTGTGGCATCGGACAACGCCAGCAATATTGTGTGTGCATTAAATATGGGCAAATTCCTGCACGTCCCATGTTTTGCACATACCTTGAATTTGGTGGTGCAGAATTATTTAAAAAACGAGAGGGGCGTGCAAGAGATGCTGTCGGTGGCCAGAAGAATTGCGGGACACTTTCGGCGTACAGGCACCACGTACAGAAGACTGGAGCAACACCAAAAACGCCTGAACCTGCCCTGCCATCATCTGAAGCAAGAAGTGGTAACGAGGTGGAATTCAACCCTCTATATGCTTCAGAGGTTGGAGGAGCAGCAAAAGGCTATTCAAGCCTATACAACTGAGCACGATATAGGAGGTGGAATGCACCTGTCTCAAGCGCAGTGGAAAATGATTTCAACGTTGTGCAAGGTTCTGCAACCTTTTGAACTTGCCACACGTGAAGTCAGTTCAGACACTGCCAGCCTGAGTCAGGTCATTCCCCTCATCAGGCTTTTGCAGAAGAAGCTGGAGACATTGAAGGAGGAGCTAACACAGAGCGATTCCGCTAGGCATGTGGGACTTGTGGATGGAGCCCTTAATTCGCTTAACAAGGATTCACGGGTGGTCAATCTGTTGAAATCAGAGCACTACATTTTGGCCACCGTGCTCGATCCTAGATTTAAAACCTACCTTGGATCTCTCTTTCCGGCAGACACAAGTCTGCAGGGGTTCAAAGAACTGCTGGTGAGAAAATTGTCAAGTCAAGCGGAACGCGACCTGTCAACATCTCCTCCTTCACATTCTCCCGCAACTGGGGGTGCGAGGAAAAGGCTCAGAATTCCGAGTCCACCCGCTGGCGGTGATGCAGGGCAGTCTGGAGCGACTGCTGATGCTGACATCTGGTCCGGACTGAAGGACCTGCCAACGATTACGGACATGTCGTCTACTGTCACTGCATATGATTCTCTCCCCATTGAAAGAATGGTGGAGGATTATATGAGTGACTGCATCCAAGTAGGCACGTCAGACAGTCCGTACGTATACTGGCAGGAAAAAGAGGCAATTTGGAGGCCCTTGCACAAACTGGCTTTATTCTACCTAAGTTGCCCTCCCACAAGTGTGTACTCCGAAAGAGTGTTTAGTGCCGCCGCTCACCTTGTCAGCAATCGGCATACAAGGTTACTTCCAGAAAATGTGGAGAAGATGATGTTCATTAAAATGAATTATAATCAATTCCTCCATGGAGACATTCACCAGCAGCAATTGCCTCCACAAAGTACACAGGGAGCTGTGATGGTGGATTCCAGTGGGGACGAATTGATAATCTGTGAGGAGGGGGATGTACACGGTGATGAATCGGAGGATGATGATGAGGTAGACATCTTGCCTCTGTAGAGCCAGTTTGTGCAAGGAGAGATTAATTGCTTCTTTTTTGGTGGGGGTCCAAACCAACCCGTCATTTCAGTCACAGTCGTGTGGCAGACCCTGTCACTGAAATGATGGGTTGGTTAAAGTGTGCATGTCCTGTTTATACAACATAAGGGTGGGTGGGAGGGCCCAAGGACAATTCCATCTTGCACCTCTTTTTTCTTTAATTTTTCTTTGCGTCATGTGCTGTTTGGGGAGTGTTTTTTGGAAGGGCCATCCTGCCTGACACTGCAGTGCCACTCCTAGATGGGCCAGGTGTTTGTGTCGGCCACTAGGGTCGCTGAGCTTAGTCACACAGCTACCTCATTGCGCCTCTTTTTTTTCTTCTTTGCGTCATGTGCTGTTTGGGGAGTATTTTTTGGAAGGGCCATCCTGCCTGACACTGCAGTGCCACTCCTAGATGGGCCAGGTGTTTGTGTCGGCCACTTGGGTCGCTGAGCTTAGTCACACAGCTACCTCATTGCGCCTCTTTTTTTCTTTGCTTCATGTGCTGTTTGGGGAGTGTTTTTTGGAAGGGCCATCCTGCCTGACACTGCAGTGCCACTCCTAGATGGGCCAGGTGTTTGTGTCGGCCACTAGGGTCGCTGAGCTTAGTCACACAGCTACCTCATTGCGCCTCTTTTTTTCTTTGCGTCATGTGCTGTTTGGGGAGTGTTTTTTGGAAGGGCCATCCTGCGTGACACTGCAGTGCCACTCCTAGATTGGCCAGGTGTTTGTGTCGGCCACTTGGGTCGCTGAGCTTAGTCACACAGCTACCTCATTGCGCCTCTTTTTTTCTTTGCGTCATGTGCTGTTTGGGGAGTGTTTTTTGGAAGGGCCATCCTGCGTGACACTGCAGTGCCACTCCTAGATGGGCCAGGTGTTTGTGTCGGCCACTTGGGTCGCTGAGCTTAGTCATCCAGCGACCTCGGTGCAAATTTTAGGACTAGAAATAATATTGTGAGGTGTGAGGTGTTCAGAATAGACTGAAAATGAGTGGAAATTATGGTTATTGAGGTTAATAATACTTTGGGATCAAAATGACCCCCAAATTCTATGATTTAAGCTGTTTTTTAGGGTTTTTTGAAAAAAACACCCGAATCCAAAACACACCCGAATCCGACAAAAAAAATTCGGTGAGGTTTTGCCAAAACGCGTTCGAACCCAAAACACGGCCGCGGAACCGAACCCAAAACCAAAACACAAAACCCGAAAAATTTCCGGTGCACATCTCTAGTTAAATGTGCGTCTGGTATCTGCCATTAGTGCAGTGGGATTTAGACAATTGATGGAGGTATTGGGGTAATTCTGAGTTGATCGCAGCAGGAACTTTGTTAGCAGTTGGGCAAAACCATGTGCACTGCAGTGGGGGCAGATATAACATGTGCAGAGAGCGTTAGATTTGGGTGGGGTGTGTTCAATCTGCAATCTAAATTGCAGTGTAAAAATAAAGCAGCCAGTATTTACCCTGCACAGAAACAAAATAACCCACCAAACCTAACTCTCTCTGCACATGTTATATCTGCCCCCACTGCAGTGCACATGGTTTTGCCCAACTGATAACAAAGTTCCTGCTGCGAGAATTACCCCCATTGTCCCCGGTAACAAATCCCATCTAGATTCAACTTCACTAGGCAGGCAATACTAAGATTTTGCCATTTAATTCCAGTGATTTGGACGTATAATTATTAATTACAGTGATTTTGCCAATTAATTCCAGTGATTTGGACGTATATTAATTACAGTGATTTTACCAATTAATTCCAGTGATTTGGACGTATAATTACAGTGATTTTGCAGTATAGTTCCAGTGATTTGTAACATAGTAACATAGTATCTAAGGTTGAAAAAAGACAATTGTCCATCGAGTTCAACCTATTTGTGGTCTCCTATGAAGGATTATTTTGTATAAAATTTTGACTGATGTTGATGACTGCTGTTACGTTTTACCCCTCCTTTTTTATAATAACCATAGTGCGTGACTATGCCCCGTAACCCTGGATATCCTTATCCATTAGGAATTTATCTAATCCATTCTTAAAGGTGTTGACTTAGTCGGCCATTACAACTCCCTCAGGCAGGGAATTCCAAACCCGTATCGTCCTTACCGTAAAAAAGCCTTTACGCCGTATTGTGCGGAATCTCCTCTCCTCTAACCTGAGCGAGTGTCCACGAGTTCTCTGTGTTGATCTAACCAAAAACAGGTCCTGTGCAAGATCTGTATATTGTCCCCTTATATATTTGTAGATGTTGATCATGTCCCCTCTTAATCTTCTCTTTTCCAGTGTAAACATGCCTAGTCTTGCAAGCCTTTCCTCGTATTCCAGCGCCTCCATACCCTTAATTAGTTTGGTCGCCCGCCCCTGAACCTTTTCTAGCTCCAGGATATCCTTTTTGTAGTATGATGCCCAGAATTGTACACCGTATTCAAGGTGTGGCCTCACAAGTGATTTATATAATGGGAGTATAATACTCTCGTCCCTAGCATCAATTCCCCGTTTTATGCATGCTAATATCTTATTAGCCTTCTTTGCTGCAGTCCTACTTTGGGTACTACTGCTTAGTTTATCTATGAAGACACCAAAGTCCTTTTCCAGTACAGAATCCCCTAATTTTACCCCATTTAGTAGGTAGGTGTTATTTTTGTTCTAGTTACCACAGTGCATTACCTTACACTTGTCTGTATTGAAGCGCATTCTCCATTTCGCTGCCCAAGCTTCTAATTTAACTAAGTCGTTCTGAAGCGACTCAGCATCCCCCTCCGCATTTATAACTTTACACAATTTGGTATCATCTGCAAAAATTGACACCATTGACAAAAATTGACAAGAAATTGACACCATGCTCTCTAGACCTCTAGACCTTCTGTTAGGTCGTTAATGAAAATATTGAACAATAGCGGTCCTAATACTGAGCCTTGTGGCACACCACTTAGCACTTCAGTCCAATTTGAAAAAGATCCATTAACCACAACGCGCTGCTCCCTATTATCTAACCAGTTTTTGACCCAAGTGTATATTGTGCTTCCAAGCCCTGTTTCTTGTAGCTTCTAGATAAGTCTCATGTGTGGTACAGTGTCGAATGCTTTGGCAAAATCTAAACAGATTACATCCACCTCTTTACCCTGATCTAGGTTTGCGCTTTGGATGTATAATTATTAATTATAGTGATTTTGGCAATTAATTCCAGTGATTTGGACGTATACTGTAATTCCAGTGATTTGGACGTATAATTCCAGTTGGAATTGTTTGTGTCGCTTGGCTCAGTCATACACATACCTCATTGCACCTCTTCGACATCTTTGCATGAGGTGCTGTTTGGGGCCTAGTTTTTGAAAAGTGCTATCCTGTCTGACACTGCCGTATGAGTCCAGGGGTACTGCTGTATTTGTTCTGGGGTACTGCCGTATAACTCCAGCAATTGCAGAATTTTTTTTAAAATGACAGGGGCGTGCTGGAGATGCTTTCAGTGGACCGAACAATTGCGGCCCACTCTCGACATTCAGCCACTGCGTGACACTACTAGATGGGCCAGGTGGTTGTGTCGCTAAGGTTAGTCATACAGCAACCTCAGTGCAACTTTTTTTCTTTTTTGCATCATGTGCTGTTTGGGGACTATTTTTTTAAAGTGACATTTAATTCCAGTGATTTGGATGTATAATTCCAGTGATTTGGATGTATAATTCCAGTGGGAATTGTTTGTGTCGCTTGGCTTAGTCATACAGCTACCTCATTGCACCTCTTCGACATCTTTGCATGAGGTGCTGTTTGGGGCCTAGAAAAGTGCCATCCTGTCTGACACTGCAGTGCCACTCCTAGATGGGCCAGGTGTTTGTGCCGCACACTTGTGTCGCTTGGCTTAGTCATACAGCAGCCTCGGTGCACCTCTTTTTCTTCTTTGCATCATGTGCTGTTTGGGGACTAGTTTTTGAATAGTGCCATCTTGTCTGCAACTGCAGTGCCACTCCTAGATGGCCAGGTGTTTGTGCTGCACACTTGTGTCGCTTAGCTTGATCATACAGTCACCTCGGTGCAAATTTTAGGCCCAAAAACAATATTGTGAGGTGTGAGGTGTTCAGAATAGACTGGAAATGAGTGGAAACAAATGTTATTGAGGTTAGTAAGGAGCAAAATTACCCCCAATTTAAGCTGTTTTTTTATGGGGGGTTTTTTCCAAAAATCATCCAGATCCAAAACCAAAACACGAAAGGGTGGTTTTGGCAAAACCAAGCCAAAACCAAAACACGAAAGTGGAATTAGAACCAAAACCAAAACACAAAACACGAAAAGTGCCCGCCGCACATCTCTACTGAAAACTTATGTATGAGACGGTAAATCTTCTACCAACTTGTAAATTTAGGTTACTACCTCCACATTTTCCATGGAAAAGCACTAATACAGTAATCCAGCTGTAAGACACAATAGTGTATTGTGTGCTATTAATAACATTGACCACTGTAGCTGTTTTCTCAGGAAGGAACACTCTTTGCAGATAAATAAAATTAGCGGAAAGTTTCTCCCTTCCAATGTTTGTTTTATCTAAATCTCTTAGTTGATAATAAATCCAAACACACAAATCTGGCCTTAATTTATTCTATTACAAAATACACTTGAAGTGTGCCAAACCTCTGCTCCTAAAATAAGGGGATTACTGGAACCCTGTCAGATGTAACAAAATAAAGAATTACCCCTATTGGACACCGGTAATAGAAACACACTGAAATATGGCAAACGGTACTATATCGGGAATGTAGCAGTTTGCGGTCCAACAGTCCTAGATGGGTACACAGCAAGGCAAACACATAGACCGAGAGATCTGCAGTCAAAGCCAACAACCACACACCAGAAATTACAAGGAATCTGTGGATGTAAACAGTTACATTATTTCGACAAGTGGGCATCACTATAACTGTCTGTCAAACATTCCATCAGGACAATTTCAACAAATAAGTAGGAACTGTTCAAAATTAGAAGATTACATGGAACAGGGAGGATCACCCATGATGGTGCTCATTAATTAATAATTGCAGTTGCAATGCGATCTGGTCGTGATATTAGTGCCCAGAACTGCATTGCAATATCAGATTTTATGGTGGGATATTTTATTGAACATCTTCAGGGAAAGCCCTACACTGGCTCCCCTTCTGAATTGGATTCAGAAGGGAAAGGGGAACCAGTGTAGGGCTTGTAAGACAGGGGAAGTGGATGTACTGTAGTACGAGTGGAGAGGAAGATGAGCCAGTCAGCAGCATTTAGGATAGATTATAGTGGAGAAAGGCATTTGTCAGGGAGGATAGATCGGAGGAGATTAAAGTAGTCCAATCTGGAGATTACCAATGAGTGTGAGAAAGGGTCTGATCTTTGAAATATTTTGATATAGAAACAGCAAGGACCGCAAGAGATACTAAATAGGGAAAGGGCCTCCGAATGGCGCAATGCTGTCTGAGTGCTGCTGAGGCTCCTGTGTGGTCCCACTGCCACTCACCTGCGGCGATCATTGCCGGGGAGCAGGGCTGGATTCAGGGCCTCATGGGCCTGAAAATGTTCAAGGGCCTATTATGAGATGTAGAGGGGGCCAGTGACCAGTGCTGTGTGGGCGTGGCCATATCAATCCCAATGTCTCCCTAAATATGTAAAAGTACAAAAATTGCATCATTTTGTGTGGAAAATAGAAATACAATTTAATACTTATGATTTATAGCCAACTGTGTGGCCAGCTGGTGGCTGGTGATCATCACGTTATCATGATAATAGGCCCATTTATATGTTGAGTTCTGGAGCTGTAGTTCCATCTGCCCGATTGTTAATCTGGCCTGCCGGAGAGGGTTCCAGGGGAACCTTCTGCTGGCTGAATCTGCCAAGTGTAGCCCATAGGCTACAGCTGGCTGCCACCATCTTCAGAAGTTGGTAAATCTATCAGAATCGCACCCCATATAGAAACCTAGAGACATCAGATACTCAATAAAATGCACAAGACCTAAAGATGAAACTAGTAAATTTGCCTTTTAAATTAATGCTGCTTTAAAAAAAAAAAAAAAAAAAGGCAAACTCGCCATAATCTTTCTGATGTCTAAATCTATTGTTAGACAATGAGAGAAGAAGAAGGCATTTGTGTGGGCGCACTCTTAACAGCTAGAAAAGTTTCATGAAATAAAAAAACAGATAAAACAGCAATTTTATTGTTATTAATTAAAAATGTGTTAAAATCCACCCAACAGAAAGAAGAGAAATCAAGATAAAAAACAACGCCATGGATTAAAAAACACTAAATGTTCTGGTCTGTGTACTTATAGAGTAAATTGAAAAATATGTAGACACATTCAGTACTGCATCTGTTTCACCTCGACCAGAACAGAAAAATCTATATTGATAAGACCATCACAGGTCAAAAGAATATATAAAGACCATAGTTGGTCAAGGAAACACCTAGAATAACCCCAATTTTTTTTGGGGGGGGGTCCTGTATATAAAGATCTATCGGTACGTATTCGTTCGGTTACTTATATGTTATCGCTGGTCTTGGTAGTTGAATGATAGTGGTGATCCTGCTGTTAGTGTTGCATCATGTTGAGGCCTATTGTGTTCACATAGCTCTATAACACCGGGTATTCCTAGGAGGTCTCCCTTTAAAGTACTGACCTGGCCCACCACTGCTTAGCTTCCAAGATCAGACGAGACAGGGCATGTTCAGAGAGGTGTGGTAGTAAATAGTGTACTTATTTGCTGCAAAACCAATGAGAGTGCACCTAGGTAGAATAGCTTAGGCCAGGAACCGGCAACTGGCGGACCGCGGACCATCTCCGGACCGCAAAGGATAGAACAGCGGACCGGTTTACTCTAATTATAAATACTTTAATACTGGCAGGATACTAGCAGGGGAAGGAAGCTCACACTGTAATGACGCAGAGAGGCAAGAGCGTCCATCTTCCTTCCCCTGCAGAGCGTGCTGACGCGGCGTCCCACGTGAGCGGGCTGATGCGACATCTCTTGTGAGCGGGCTGACGCGGCGTCACGGGAATGATGGAGGCTGAGGCGCTGAGTGGATCCCGTGCACCGCACCACAGCGTGGAGGAGCCCCGACTGGTCCAAGCCCTCGCACCCAGGGGATTCACCTTCTCAAGAGGAAACCAAGCTACCAGGCGGCGGAGCCGGGAGGCATTTTTTAGTGCGTCTGCGGGTTGCGGCCTGCCCGTCCTCACGTACGCGGGTGTCAGGAATCTGCATTCTCCATCGCATCACTACTGTGGAACTACAGGTTCCAGCAGTTCAGTTCCAGTTTTCAGTCTACCGCAGCCTGGAGTACACAGTGCTTCAGCTAACTCACAGCTGATCTGAACACCCAATCCAGCAGGGTGTGTCCTCACAGATGCAACATCCAATCATCACAGACCAAGGGGTATAAACTCCAGTTCCTGGCTCAGTCTCATCGCCTTGGACAACACGTCACATTCTGTGAACAGGCGTCTCCTATTTGCAGTCATCTGTCTGCAGAGATACCCCGGTGTATTGGACCTGTGGAACTACAGGTCCCAGCAGTTCCGTTCCAGTTTCCAGTTCCAGGTTCCAGTCTTCAAGCCTTTGTTTCCAGCAGTCTTCTATTTCTGGCATCTCCAAGTCATCTCCCTGTTCCAGTGTTCCTGTGGAACTACAAACTCCAGCCACAGCCAGCCACAATCCACCAGCAGTAAGAGACTCTCCTCAGGTGTTTTATTATTACCATCTGTGCATCTCAGCAGTTAACATCTATTTGCTTAGAGATTGTCTCCTGCTTAAGCCCGTTAAGCTATCTGGACTTGTGCTTCATAGAGACTGTACATTTATCAGAGTTCTGTTTTTCCAAAGTTATTTCATCCTGAGTTATACTGAGACTGTGTGCTTTTTACAATTACCGGAGTTCTGTTTGTTTCAATCATAGTTACCAGTGACTTTTGAATATTTATTTCCTGTTATTTCTGGTTTTGCATTCCACTGCAATTGCATTCCATTGCACCTGTTATTCAATTGCTTTGTGATCCCTGTGACATAATAAATATCAGCGCCTATGCGCAGGACTATTCTTCGGTCTCCTCGTGTATTACGTCACACCAACACTGACCCACTAGCGCCCCCGCCGGGGACAGACAAGTTACAGAATCCTGACAGTGGGCTTTGTACATAAGGGTGAGCAGTCATATTTTGAAACATATTTCATGTCTGTACTGCACAAGAATAGATAGAAAGATACTGCGCTCCACTGTAGGGGTTTGGGACGCAATTAATTCTTACACCCTGGGAGTAAGGAAGTCATCGTATACATAAGATTATAATTAGGTATTACAAATGTATACAAATGAAAAAGTGAAAGATTTTGTGGTTTTTTGGACCTCGATCAAAATAATTAGATAACATCCGGACTCCATTAAAAATTACTTGCCTACCCCTGGCTTAGGCGCTCATATCAGGTGCTAGAGTTCAAGCGCCGAGAGGAGATAAAGTACTGGATCTGCTGTCCAACGTTAAACATGTAGGTGCCCACTTTGGTGGGTTTGTCCCCTGAATCGAGGATGAGAGTCCACTGAATAAGTGCAGGTTATAAATGAGATAGGTAGAAGGTTATGTACATTAATTCTATTTGTATGATAACAATGATTGCGTATGAGGTTCAGATAATCTCATAAGACAAAACAAGTCATACACAATTATATCAATATCTGCAACTTTAACAGCTCATTTTAGTGCACAGGATCAGCAAATTTAGGTATAAATACACATCAGCTGAGTTTAAACAACAGGTTCAAAGCGTCACTCACAAGAAAAAATCCCTTAATAGCGCGTGTGCCGTGGATTAAATAATTAAATATTGATACAATGGCGACAAACTCCCAGAGACCTGTCTGCACCAGTCTCTTTTATTCTCAAAGCGTCACTGTCAATGTTGTTAGCCAAGGGGGAGTCTAACAAGTGGGTTTGTAATCTATAGAAGATGGGGGAAGGGAAGGAGATGTAGACTCAGAAATGTCCTGAATATCACAGCTCCAATGATGAACCCTGCCAATAAAGCACTGATCTCTGGCAGTCAAAATTAACTTGTAGAGAGGTATGGTTGCTGTATAGTAGCAGTGAGCTTAGTTAAACTCCAAGGCTGTGTTGTAATCATCTCTCCCAGTGGGCACAAGCAGTAAGAGTATATGAATTGTACCTGTTATACAGCAGTAATACATTCATTGGCTTAAATTACAACACTGTGGTCGACACAGAGGTACCTGGTGTAAGTGCAAGGTCTCTGGTGCAGGGATTCTTGATGCCTGTGCGGGATCCCTGGTGCGAGGACTCCTGTAGGGAAAACGCGTTTCGCCCGTCTCACGGGCTTGTTCACTTCCTGGACCTCACCAGAAATAAAAAGAAACAACACATGCACTTGAGAATAATGTTTATTTTAACATTTAAAAAGTAACACTGTATTTAAATTAGAAATGAGTGGGTTCGGATTTACTCGGTTCTTATCGCCAGAATTATCGCAAGTTCTTTTTTTCTGGATTTTTCTTATTGGCTAACCAAAACACGTGACATCCGTGAGCCAACAAGGAGATGCGGGTAAATCCGAGTAAAACCGAACCCACTCATCTCTAATTTAAATGTGACATTTAGAACTCTTTATACAGGTTGAGTATCCCAAATCCAAAATGCTACGGACCAGAAGTATTTTGGATATCGGATTTTTCCGTATTTGGGAATAATTGCATACCATAATGAGATATCATGGTGATGGGATGGGACCCAAGTCTAAGCACAGAATGCATTTATTTTTCATATACACAATATACACACAGCCTGAAGGTCATTTTAGCCAATATTTTTAATAAGTTGTGTATTAAACAAAGTTTGTGTACACTGAGCCATCAGAAAACAAAGGTTTCACTATCTCACTCTCATTCAAAAAATTCCATATTTCTGAATATTCCGTATATTTCGGAATATTTGGATATGGGATACTCAACATGTAATACAGGTTGAGTATCCCATATCCAAATATTCCGAAATACGGAATATTCCGAAATACGGACTTTTTTGAGTGAGAGTGAGATAGTGAAACCCTTGTTTTTTGATGGCTCAATGTACACAAACTTTGTTTAATACTCAAAAGTTATTAAAAATATTGTATTAAATGACCTTCAGGCTGTGTGTATAAGGTGTACATGAAACATAAATGAATTGTGTGAATATAGACACACTTTGTTTAATGCACAGTTATAAAAAAATATTGCCTAAAATGACCTTCAGGCTGTGTGTATAAGGTGTATATGTAACATAAATGCATTCTGTGCTTAGATTTAGGTCCCATCACCATAATATCTCATTATGGTATGCAATTATTCCAAAATACGGAAAAATCCGATATCCAAAATTCCTCTGGTCCCAAGCATTTTGGATAAGGGAGACTCAACCTGTAGAAATTGTGATTTCCTGAGGAATAAAGCAGAATCTAACTGGGAAATTAACTTGATCTCATAAATATAGATTTTAATTATTTTGAATTTGTCAGTGGGGGCTATAATGCCTTTATTGGAATAGAAATCTTCAAAATAGAAATTAGCAGTCTCTGTGTAAAAGATACTATCTTATTTTAAATCACATTTTCTTTAACTTTTTCACTCGCTTTGTTTATTTTTAACATATTTCATTATGGCTGAACAACAATCATTTTCAATGATGATAATAAAATATATATTTTATTAATAAATTAGTTAATTGTGAGGTTCTCAGTGCATCCAGAACACGGCTTCTGTTTCTGTGTGTATATGTTATAGCCTTTAAGCCTTTTAGCACTCCCATCCAATAATAAATAAAGGTGTGAATATATACCATATACAGTAATATAATTGATCAAAGGGAAAGAGAACATCTGTGTTACAGTATATTATATTTACTGGTGCAGGAGTATTTCTTGTTTTGTATAAAAGAAATGCGCTCAAGGGGGTATATTTACTAGAGATGAGCGGGTTTGGACCCCTGAGATCCGAACCCTACTGAACCTGACTACCCGTGTCCGGATCCGAGTCAGGCTCGGGTTTTCTTGCCTGACTCGGAAACCAGAACGAGGCAAAACGTCATCATCCCGTTGTCGGATTCTCGCGGGATTTGGATTCCATATAAGGAGCCGCGGGTCCCCGCCATTTTCACTCCGGCATTGGAGAGTGTAGATAGAGGACATGTCTCCGTTCTCTCAGTGTCCGTGTCTTGTGCTACATCTGTCCAGTCACAGTGGTTGTGTCCTCTTGCTGCCATATGTCCAGTGCTGCTGTATAGGGTGCTGTGTTGTGCTGCATCAGTTCAGTGGTGGTGTATTGTGCTGCATCAGTACAGTCACAGTGGTATCCTCTGCTGCCATATATCCAGTGCTGCTGTATAGGGTGCTGTGTTGTGCTGCATCAGTTCAGTGGTGGTGTATTGTGCTGCATCAGTCCAGTCACAGTGGTATCCTCTGCTGCCATATATCCAGTGCTGCTGTATAGGGTGCTGTGTTGTGCTGCATCAGTTCAGTGGTGGTGTATTGTGCTGTATCAGAGCAGAAAGTAAGTGATTCGGATAAAGGGCGCCCTTCTATAACCACATAAAGTATGCAAAATCCCAGTGAGTATCAGAGAATATATCAGCAGTATACATTCCTGTAGACAGCTTGCATTGTCAGCATGTAACAGATCAGTTTCCCCGTGTTCCACACAGTGTTCCTCCTCTTGTTTTCTTTCCTCTCAGAATACCCAAAAGAATAGAGGGAATGGGCAGAAAATAGTGTAACACCGTTTTTATTTTTCCACAAACAAAACAGACAACTTCGATAAAACCTTATGATAAAAATTGACACACAAGTGACAAGGATGATCCCAGAAAATAGAGGTGATGTAATTACCGGATTAGAAGAGAACCTGACAAGTTCTCAGAATCGCATAGAAATAACAGCAATCTCAGGCAGCCACCCGGGTTTTACAGCTCCCTGGAACCGGTAGTCACTTTCACCAACAGTCGTCTGGGCAATACCTCGCACAACACCAACGCGTTTCAGGTCTATTCCAGACCCTTTTTCAAGGACTTACCTTGAAAAAGGGTCTGCTGTATAGGGTGCTGTATTGTGCTGCATCAGTTCAATGGTGGTGTATTGTGCTGCATCAGTCCAGTGATAGTGTCCTGTGCATCAGCCATCGGTCATTCCAGTGACCAGTCACAGTGGTATCCTCTGCTGCCATATGTCCAGTGCTGCTGTATAATAATAACAAGTCGCTTACAGTGTTGCTGTGTTGTCCTGCATGAGACCAGTGGTAGTGTCCTGTGCATCAGCCATCAGTCATTCCAGTGACCAGTCACAGTGGAATCCTCTGCTGCCATATGTCCAGTGCTGCTGTATAATAATAACAAGTCGCTTACAGAGTTGCTGTGTTGTCCTGCATGAGACCAGTGGTAGTGTCCTGTGCATCAGCCATCAGTCATTCCAGTGACCAGTCACAGTGGTATCCTCTGCTGCCATATGTCCAGTGCTGCTGTACAATAATAACAAGTCCCTTACAGTGTTGCTGTGTTGCCCTGTATCAGACCAGTGGTAGTGTCCTGTGCATCAGCCATCAGTCATTCCAGTGACCAGTCACAGTTGTATCCTCTGCTGCCATATGTCCAGTGCTGCTGTATAACAATAACAAGTCCCTTATAGTGTTGCTGTGTTGTCCTGCATGAGACCAGTGGTAGTGTCCTGTGCATCAGCCATCAGTCAGTCCAGTGACCAGTCACAGTGGTATCCTCTGCTGCCATATGTCCAGTGCTGCTGTATAACAATAACAAGTCCCTTATAGTGTTGCTGTGTTGTCCTGCATGAGACCAGTGGTAGTGTCCTGTGCATCAGCCATCAGTCATTCCAGTGACCAGTCACAGTGGAATCCTCTGCTGCCATATGTCCAGTGCTCCTGTGCCGCATATTGTTATATAACTCCAGAAAAATAATGGAGAACAAAAATTTGGAGGATAAAATAGGGAAAGATCAAGAACCACTTTCTCTTAGTGCTGAAGCTGCTGCCACTAGTCATGACATAGACGATGAAATGCCATCAATGTCGTCTGCCAAGGCCGAAGCCAAATGTAATAGTAGAGGGCATGTAAAATCTAAAAAGCCAAAGTTCAGTAAAAAGACCCCAAAAAAGAAATTTAAATCGTCTGAGGAGAAACGTAAACTTGCCGATATGCCATTTACGACACGGAGTGGCAAGGAACGGCTGAGGCCCTGGCCTATGTTCATGACTAGTGGTTCAGCTTCACATGACGATAGAAGCCCTCGTCCTCCCGCTATAAAAATTAAAAGCGTTAAGCTGGAATAAGCACAGAAAAGAACTGTGCGTTCTGAGATGGTATCACAAATCCCCAAACACAGAGGGGATCATCTGCACAACAATTTTTGACCACTATTCCATCTATCCAGGTGTTTGGTGAGTGGGCAGTCCGGAACTCCCGTCTCCAATTTTTCATCTTTATACACCATGGTCCTTTTTTGTGCTGTGCAGAGTGCCTCTAATGAATTTTATATGAATTTTTTAATGTGATTTTATGAACTTTTTTTGTTTGTACCAATAAATCTGTTACCCCTTTTTATTGTGGACTGGAAATTGATATTTTTGGGAGGATTCCGAACCTAAAGATACCTTGATGGTAAAGTAGCAGCATTGTGACTTGTGAGTGGGGTACGCCCATCCTATATATATCCTATATATATTCATTACCATTACTTAAGGGGAATTTAAAGATACCTTTACACATCGATAACTACCTCCTAAAGTGTGAGTCCTGGTACGCACCAGTATCTGTATACTACTTTTGTGGTGAAAAGGTGGAACCTGTACTTAAAGATACCGTTCTAGGTCTGTTTTGGCGATCTGCTGTGTGAGTACGGTACGCCATTTAGGACATTCCACGCTGTATGCCATAAGGACAGACTAAAGATACCTTTATGGGTCTAGTAGTGTGGCGACCTGCTGTGTGAATACGGTACGCCATTCAGGACATTCCATTCTACACACTATAGGATATATGAACAAAGGGATTACTGAAAAATATTTGTGGGACTTTTCATCTGTGGTTTATTTACCACATTATTTCATCTGTGGCTGACATACTACACTATACTATATTTTTTTTGTTTCATGTTTCCCTCAAAACTCTGGTGAATTATATTGAGAACTATATCTACTTGAGAGGAAAAGCATTATTCACCGATTATTCGATCAGAGGGAAGTATTGTTTGCTTAGCGCTTGAGATCTATGTACACTCTCTTTTTCTTGTACCATAAATGCCCAAGGAGAGTCCAAGTGTATCGGCGGTTGCCTGACCTTCCCAACACTGGGCGGGAAGAGGTGGCTCCTTCCACCATTTGCACGCCCCCTGCAAGTGCTGGAAGGAGCACCCACAGTCTAGTTTCTGATATTCAAATTGAAGATGTCACTGTTGAAGTACACCAGGATGAGGATATGGGTGTTGCTGGCGCTGAGGAGGAAGTTGAGGATTCTGATGGTGATGTGGTTTGTTTAAGTCAGGCACCGGGGGAGACACCTGTTGTCCATGGGATGAAGAAGCCCATTGTGATGCCTAGGCAAATTACGAAAAATGCCACCTCTTCGGTGTGGAATTATTTCTCCCCAAATCCGGACAACAGGTGTCAAGCCGTGTGTTACCTGTGTCAAACTGTAATAAGTAGGGGTAAGGATGTTAACCACCTAGGAACATACTCCCTTGTATGTCACCTGCTGCGCATTCATCAGAACTCAGTGTCAAGTTGTGAAACTTTGGGTAAGAGCGTAAGCAGTCCACTGACACCTAAATCCCTTCTTCCTCTTGTACCCAAGCTCCACACCACCAACTCCCTCAACGTCAACTTCCTCCTCAGCCATGAATGTCAGTAGTCCTGCAGGCCATCTCCCTGGCAAGACTGACGAGTCCTCTCCTAACCGGGATTCCTCGGGTGGATCCTCGAGTGGTACGCCTACCGCTGCTGTTGTTTCTGCTGGGAGTCGATCGTCATCCCAGAGGGGAAGTCAGAAGACAACTTGTACTACTTCAACTAAGCAATTGACTGTCCAACAGTCCTTTGTGAGGAAGATGAAATATCACAGCAGTCATCCTGTTGCAAAGCGGATAACTGAGGCCTTGACATTTATGTTGGTGTTAGACGTGCGTCCGGTATCCACCATTAGTGCAGTGGGATTTAGACAATTGATGGAGGTATTGTGTTCCCAGTACCAAATCCCATCTAGGTTCCACATCACTAGACAGGCGATACAGAGAATGTACAGAGACATCAGAAAAAGTGTTGCCAGTGTCCTAAAAAATTCCATTGTATCCAGTGTCCACTTAACCACGGACATGTGGACAAGTGGAACAGGGCAGGATACGGACTATATGACTTTGACAGCCCACTGGGTAGATGTATGGCCTCCCGCAGCAACAACAGCAGCAGCGGCACCAGTAGCAGCATCTCGCAAATCCAAACTCGTTTCTATGCAGGCTACGTTGTGTATCACCGCTTTCCGTAAGAAGCACACCACTGACAACCTCTTACGGAAACTGAGAAACCATGCGCAATGGCTTACCCACCTTAGACTCTCCTGGGGATTTGTGATATCGGACAACACCACCAATATTGTGCGTGCATTACAACTGGGCAAATTCCAGCACGACCCATGTTTTGAACATACAATAAATTTGGTGGTGCAGAATTTTTTTAAAATGACAGGGGTGTACAGGAAATGCTGTCGGTGGCCCGAAAAATTGCGGGCTACATTCGACATTCTTCCACTTCGTGCCGAAGACTGGAGCACCAACAAACACTCCTGAACCTGCCCTGCCATCAACTGAAGCAAGAGGAGGTAACGAGGTGGAATTCAACACTCTATATGCTTCAGAGGATGGAGGAGCAGCAAAAGGCCATTAAAACCTATACATGCACCTATGATATAGGCAAAGGAGGGGGAATGCACCTGACTCAAGCGTAGTGCAGAATGATTTCCGTCTTGTGCAAGGTTCTCCAACCCTTTGAACTTGCCACACGTGAAGTCAGTTCAGACACTGCCAGCTTGAGTCAGGTCATTCCCCTCATCAGGCTTTTGCAGAAGCAACTGGAGAAATTAAAGGAGGAGCTAAGGTGAAGCGATTCCGCTAAGTATGTGGGACTTGTAGATGGAGCACTTTATTCACATTTGCCAGGATTCAAGGGTGATCAATCTGTTGAAATCAGAGCACTACATTTTGGCCACCATGCTCGATCCTAGGATTAAAGCCTACGTTGTATCTCTCTTTCCGGCAGACACAAGTCTGCAGAGGTGCAAAGACCTGCTGGCGAGTAAATTGTCAACTCAAGCGGAATGTGACCCGTCAACAGCTCCTCCTTCAATTTCTCACACCACTGGGGCTGCAAGGAAAAAGATAACATTTCCTAACCCACCCACTGGCGGTGATGCAGGGCAGTCAGGACCGAAAGCTGACATCTGGTCCAGACTGAAGGACCTGCTAACGATTACTGACATGTCTGCTGTCATGGCATATGATTCTGTCACCATTGAAAGAATGGTGGAGGATTATATGAGTGACAGCCTCCAAGTAGGCATGTCAGACAGTCCGTATGTTTACTGGCAGGAAAAAGAAGCAATTTGGCTACTCTTACACAAACTGGCTTTATTTTAGAAAGAAAGAGTGTTTAGTGCAGCCAGTAACCTTGTCAGCGATCGGTGTAGGAGGTTACTTCCACAAAATGTGCAGAAGATAATGTTCATCAAAATTAACTATAGATTCCTTAAGGAAGACCATGACCAGCAATTGTCTCCGGAAAGTACACAGGGACCTGTGATGGAGAGGGATGAACACTGTGAAAGGGGTGAGGAATCGGAGGATGAGGATGAGGTCGACATCTTGCCTCTGTAGAGCCAGTTTGAGCAAGGAGAGATTGATTGCTTCTTTTTTGGTGGGGGTCCAAACAAACCAGTCATTTCAGCCAGTCGTGTGGCAGACCCTGTCGCTGAAATGATTGGTTTGTTAAAGTGTGCATGTTCTGTTTATATAACATAAGGTTGTGAGGGCCCAAGGACAATTCCATCTTGCACCTCTTTTTCTTCTTTGCATCATGTGCTGTTTGGGGACTATTTTTTTAAAGTGCCATCCTTACTGACACTTCCGTATATGTCCAGTGGTACGGCCATATAATTCCAGTGATACTGCAGTATATGTCCAGTGATACTGCCATATAATTCCAGTGATATTGCCGTATAATTCTAGTGATATTGCTGTATAATTCCAGCGGGAATTGTTTGTGTCGCTTGGCTTAGTGAGACAGCTACCTCATTGCACCTCTTCTACATCTTTGCAAGAGGTGCTGTTTGGGGCCTTTTTTTCATATCTGCCCTCCTGTCTGCCATTGCAGTGCCACTCCTAGATGGGCCAGGTGTTTGTGTTGTCCACTTGTGTTGCTTAGCTTAGTCATCCAGCAACCTCGGTGCAACCTTTTGGCCTATAAACAATATTGTGAGGTGTTCAGAATTGACTGGAAATTAGTGGAAATGAATGTTATTGAGGTTAATAATACCGTAGGATCAAAATTACCCACAAATTCTGTGATTTTAGCTGTTTTTATGTTTTTTTTAAAAATCATCCAGATCCAAAACCAAAACACGAAAGTGGAATTAGAACCAAAACCAAACACAAAGCACGAAAATTGTCAGGCGCACAGCTAATATTTACTAAGCTCCCGATCTTTCCTGAGTTTGCTTTTTTTTTTCTAAGTGTCATCTCGGGAATTTACTAAACACAAATCTCGTCATTGTTGGGGCTATTCGTATTGTTTTTCCCGGCAGAGGTCAAAAATACGAATCAAAAGACCATTGATCAAATGCCGCCGTTATTTGATACAACTCGGTAATTTACTAAGAATTTGTATTCTCAATCGCTGCCGACAATAGCCAAACACTGCCGGGAAAGCATAGAATGCGTAAAAAAAAGCAGTTTTAAAATCGACTTGCTTTTTGGTGGCGTGTTTGGATAGTCATGCACGGATCAGTGAGATCCGTGCATGCTTATCTATGGGAAAGGGTCTGAATGGCTTAAATATGTTTAAAAAAAATTGTGTGGGGTCCCCCCTCCTAAGCATAACCAGCCTCAGGCTCTTTGAGCCGGTCCTGGTTGTTAAAATACAGGGGAAAAATGCACAGGGGTTCCCCCATATTTATACAACCAGCACTGGGCTCTGTGTCTGATCCTGGTTCTAAAAATATGGAGGACAAAAGATGCAGGGGTCCCCCGTATTTTTAAAACCAGCACCGGGCTCCACTAGTCAGAGAGATAATGCCACAGCCGGGGGACACTTTTATATAGGTACCTGCGGCCGTTGCATTAACCAACTATTCACCTCTGGACAGGGTTCCCTGGAGGAGTGGGGACCCCTTAAATCAAGGGCCCCCCCCCCCCTCCAGGCACCCAAGGACCAGGAGTGAAGCCTGTGGCTGTCCCCCCCCCCATCCCTGGGCGGTGGATGGGGGGTTGATAGCCTTTGTTTGTGTAAAATAAAGAATATTGTTTTTTGTTGTAGAACTACAAGTACCAGCAAGCCTCCCTCGCAAGCTGGTACTTGGAGAACCAGCATGCAGGGAAATAACGGACCCGCTGGTACCTGTAACGCCACTCCATTCTAGACTATGATGGGAACTTTGCGGTCTGCGGCTAACTGCAAAGTTAATTGGGGTCACCCACAAGAGTGATCCCAATTAAACTTGCGGTTAACCGCAGACCGCAAAGTTCCCATCATAGGCTAGAATGGAGCGGCGCTACGCTCCATTCAAGCTGGTGCGCTACTCCTGATTGACAGGCTAGTAGCACATAGCCAATGAGGAGAGTGCCATGATGTGGCACTCCCTGATCGACTGGCGGGATCTCCAGTGACAGCAGTCACCGGGGGTCCCGGCATTAGGGAAAATGGGTTTCATGTGTACACATGGAACACTTTAAATACTAGATACAATGAAGCCCAGAACGGATCTCACTGATCTGTCCGGGCTTCATTGTGTTGTGTCCATCAGTGTTTTACTAATCACTCACATATAACACTGCCCGACAATACAAAGAACATCGCCATCGAAAAATACGATAACAGAAACTCTGCAACTTGGTAAATTCCCGAAAATGATTCCAAAAAGTTGCAGTAAAATACGTCCCATAAAAATCGAGATCAAACCCTCACCATAACGGCACAAACACAAATTTTAGTTAATATATCCCAAGGAGTTTGGAGGCAAAAGAGAGGAGAGATATGGGTCAATAGTTGGAAAGAGTGTTAGGATCAAGGGTAAGTTTTTAAGAATAGGTGAAACAAGGGCATGCTTGAAGGCAGAGGGGACAGTACCTGATGACAGGGAGAGATTGAGGAGATGGGAGGACAGGAATAGGCAGAAGGAAAGAGGTAGCAGAGGAGGCAGGAGGGGATAGGGTCAAGTGGGGATGGAGGAGGACCAGATGAGGGCCATTACTTCATCTCCAGATACAAGGAAAAAATAAGTAAGAGTTGGTAAGATAGATTGGGTGGGGTGGTCAGGGAAAGGAAGGGGGTTTGTTGAGGGTCTGGTGGCATGTGATGTCCTGGCATAGAGTCAATTTTGGATGTGAAGTAGGTGGCAAAGTCAAGGACAGAGAGTAAAGAAGGGATCCAAGGTGGGGGTGGGCAGAGGAGGGAGTTGACAGTGGCAGAGATGCCGGGGGTTCAAAACTTGTAGGAGATGAGGTTCTTAAAGTATGACTGCTTAGCAAGGGAAAGGGCAGCACTGTGGGATGAGAGCATACATTAAAATGGAGGAAATCTGCTTTAGATAGCGATTTCCTCCACTGTCGCTTGGCAGCATGTGAAAAAAAATTCAGATTCTATGTGAATTTGGAATGCCAGCATTGAGACGTTGATTTGTAAAGGTGAATAATGTCAAGAGCAGAAGTAAGGGAGGCATTGTATAGGGAAGTAGCTTGTTCAGCAGGAGAGAGAGAGAGAATAGGAGAGAGAAGCGAGTCAAGCAGGGATGATAAGAAACTTATCTTGATGGTTGGCCTCAATGCTATGCTTAGTGATGGTAGCCTTAGGATGTAGAGATGGAAAAGCAAAGAGGGATAAGAGAGTGATGGTCAGAGAGGGTGAATAGCGAGTTGGATAAGTCAGAAATATCACAACAGTGAGTGAAGACCAGATCAAGTGAATGCCCACTTACATGGCAGATAGAGGATGTCCACTGGGAGAGAGCCAGCGATCATATGAGGTTAAGGAGTTTAGAGACAAAGGTTACTGTGGTGATATCAATTGGGATGTTGAAATTACCTAAGATAATGGAGGTAATGTCTGAAGCTAGGAAATGAGAGATAGGAAGCAAACTGATTGAGGAATTTGTTGTGAATGCCAGGGCTAGAGTAAATGACAGCTACTCAAAGGTGAACAGGATGGAAGAGGCAAATAGCTTGGTCCTCAAATGTAGAGAATGTAAGGGAGGGCTCTAGTGGTGAAAGTTGGTAGGAGTAACCAGAGAATAGAAGGACCCCAACACCAAAACCACAACGCTCCCAGGCCTGGAAGTGTGTGTATGTGAGGCCCCCAGCGGAATGAGAGCAGTGGAAGAAGTGATGTCAGAGGGGGAAATTCAGGTTTCTGTATTGGCTAGGAGATTCATGGACTTGGACATGAAAAGATCTATTTGTTGCAGATAGATGTGGCATTCCAGAGGGCATAGAAGAGAGGATGAGAGTTTGTGGGAGAGATATGAATGAGATTTTCAGGATTGCTGTAGTGAGAGAAAGGGTGATAGTTTGTGGGAGAGATATGAATGAGATAATCAGGTTTGCTGTAGATAGAGGGAGAAAGGGAGAGAGTTTGTGGGAGAGAGATGGATCCAGGATAATCCAGGATAGGTAAACTTGTAAACATTTACCAAATTCACCATAAATTAGATTAAGGGAGCAATTCACTTATCGGTGGGAAATTCAAAAGCCCAGGGTTTTTCCCACAGCCATTGGGTTTTGCTATTCAATTAAAGGACTGAAAATGAAAAGTGTTTTTTTTTGTTTTGTTTTTTTTGCACCTCCAGATCAAGTCTGATTTTTACTAAAATCATTACTTTTACGTTAAATCGCCATAACTTGCTCTGGCACCCTTGCAGCATCCCCACTGAGGACTAAGCAAATGGAAGTTTAAAATTAGCTTAATTAGTTTGTAATTACTCACCTTCTGAAGCAGTGTCTTCTCCAACATTAGATCCGGTGGTGTGCAGCAATGGTGAATACATTGAATGTGTATGTGTAAGTATGTGAGTGTGTGTGCATGAGTGTGTTTGACCCCACAAGTAGTGTCATCCCCTCTGGAGGCAGCAGCTGGGATAACTACATTTTCCAGCAGCCCTTGAGCCTCCCAGCAGCCACCGGGTCTTACAGCATCCCCCTCCCCAGGGGAGACCACCAGGAGCCTCAGAGACCATAGGAGAGGTGATTACCTTTTTTTATTATATTGTCATGTGTCACAGGTTTTTCAGAGCTGAAACCCCTGCAACCGGTTTTGTTAATTGTATACCACAGGGATCGGGAGCGTGCATACTCACAGTAATCCAGAATTGGATGCAAGGTTTTTTTTTACCTCGCTAGCCCTCTCATCCAATTGAATTCCCCAATAGGATTGCTCATGGTAAGCCAATAGTTTAGGAGAACTAATGCTCTATTTCAGGGAGCTTTACAAAACAGAAACCGCTTAACACACATAAAATACACTTCTATGATCAGGGGCGGATTGGCCATAGGGTCAACAGGGAAGATTCCCTATGGGACCTGTTTTGTTTGTTGACCTATAAGGGGTGGCGTTGCCACCATGGTTACACGGAATACCTCTGGTTTTGCCCATGTGAGACCACGTGTACACATTTTTGCAGGGCCACTGCTAGTTCCCAATTAGCTCCCGCCCCTGTATATTTGTGCATATTTGGATGCAAGAATGTACACCTGGGAACTGCATTGTAGCATCATTAGCATAAGGTCACAGACGCAACTACAGCAAATGATGCAAGGAAGGCTACAACTGTGTCCAACTCAGAATTAGACCCTATGAGGAGGAATCTTGCTGATTCAACAAACACCAACCGTCAACAGACCTTACCCCCATTAGGGCTGCTTCCATGAATTTCCCGGGCTGGTTTTCCATCCCAATCCACCCTTGTCTATGATGTTTACCAAATGAGTAGACAAAAGATCAAGAAGGATCTAAGTTCCAGAACCCTGCAATATTTTACTGATTATCACTAGAGTGAGCTCTTTCTGTTCCTTTCTGTGAAGTAGAGACCTCCAGATTGCCCAAAATTTGCTGATTTACAAAAATTAATAGTTTCACCCATGCATGTCACCACAAATACAAATGATACTGTGATAACAGGCACTGATGTTTCATACAGTGTCATTTTTACCATTTTTCCTCTAGTATTTTTATAGCTATAATAAAGATTTTGGTAAAGATATTAGGTGGGTTGGCCCCTGTTTAGTACTGAATTGCATCATTCACATAGCAAATGAGGTTTATTTATCTTTACAATCTGCATGAACACACATTATTCTATACTCTGAATTGAGATGGCAGATAGACACTATTTTTTTTCTGTTACAGAGCTGCATGTCATTGTAGAAAAGTAGCAACATATATTTGTACAAATTAAATTTACTCTGCTGGGGTGGCATCCTATTCCTCACTATCTGTGCCTCTATTTAGTCATGGATATCCGTGATAGGGATGCGGTCAAGATCCTGCCGGACAGGATCCTGGTGGTCGGAATACCAACACCGGATCCCGACCGGCACAATCCCGACATATTCTTCCGCTGTGGGTGTCCACGACACCCATAGAGGGAGAATAAATGAATGTGCCGAGCATAGCGAGGAACCGTGCCCGCAGCGTGGCGAGCGCAGCAAGCCCACAAAGGGCTGCGTTGCGCTCGCCCCCCTGTCGGGATTGTGCCGGTCGGGATCCCGGTGTCGGTATTCTGACCGCCGGGATCCCGTCCAGCGGTATTTTGTACTGATCCCCCGTGATGACCTCCCAAATATGACATCACTGGATTTCCGTTGATAAATGTGGAAGCACACAGATCTGCATTAAAAATACTATTGTTCAGTTTAAATGTTTTGTGCAATGATCTGGTAAGATGAAACAATATTGAAATCATGGTCAGACTGAAGCACAGGCGAAATACCCGGTGGGCTTCACTGCCAGCGGGTCCCATACTCTGAGGCAGGGCTGTAACTAGGTGTGCGCTGGTGGTGCCTGGCACACAGCGCATGTGCACTGAGGGCGCAGGACCGCCGGCAACACCGGCAGGTCCACGCTGCTCAGTGTGTCGCGGAAGTTACAGTATCTGCAACGCCTGTCAGCTGTGAATCTGGATGCAGGGTTTGCAGTTTTTCCGGTCCTGTTGTGTCTCCGTCCTGCTGTTCTCCTGGAGGTAACACAGTGGGAACAGGGGAGGGTGGGAAGAGTGAGTGCGTGTATGTGTGGATTGGGGGAACAGACTGTGTGTATAGGGGACAGGCTGTGCTTACTGTATGTGTGTGTAGGGGAAAGACTGTGTGTGGATTGGGGAACAGACTGTGTGTAGGGGACAGTGTGTTTGTGTGGGGGGGGCAGTTTGTGTGTGTTTATGTGTGTGTAATGGACAGGCTGTGTGTGTGCGTGTAGGGGACAAGCTGTGTGTGCGTGTGGATTGGGGAACAGACTGTGTGTGTAGGGGACAGGCTGTGTTTATGTGTGTATAGGGGATAGGCTGTGTGTGCGTTTATGTATGTGTAGGGGACAGGCTGTGTGTGTGTGGACTGGGGAACAGACTGTGTGTGTGTGTGTGTGTGTGTGTGTGTGTGCAGGGGACAGTGTGTGTGTGTGGGGGGAGGGGCAGGCTGTTTATGTGTGTGTAGAGGACAGGCTGTGTGTGTGTGTGTGTGTGTGTAGGGGACAATCTGTGTGTGTGTGTGTGTGTGTGTGTGTATATCGGGGGACAGGCAGTGTGTATGTGTGTGTGTGTAGGTGGCAGGCTGCGTGTGTGTGTGTATTGCGGAACAGACTGTGTGTGTAGGGGATAGGCTGTGTTTATGTGTGTGTGTAGGGGGCAGGCTGTGTTTGTGTGTGTGTAGGGGGCAGGGTGTGTGTGTGAATTGGGGAACAGACTGTGTGTGTAGGGGACACACTGTGTTTATGTGTGTGTAGGGGGCAGCTCATCCACCCCGCCTCCCTGCTCTCCCTCCTCTGCCCCTGTCTTCTGGGAGAGATGAGGTCTCTCCCAGCCCACCCGCACTGCCCTGCACTGCAAAGAGCCGCAGCGTAGGGTAGGAAAGACAAGAGGACTGCTGGCCAGTGGATGCTGTTGCCCCCAGAGCAAACCTAAGTATAAAACTGTCTGTCTTTCTCTCTTACTCTCCCCCTCCCTCCCTTTGTAAAAGGGGACTCTGCCTGCCATAATGTGTAAAAAGGGGACTCTGCATGCATAATATGTAAAAGGGACTCTGCCTGCCATAATGTGTAAAAAGGGGGACTCTGCTGCTATACTGTGTAAAAGGGGACTCTACCTGCCGTACTGTGTAAAAGGGGACTCTAGCTGCCGTAATATGTAAAAGGGGACTCTACCTGCTGTAATATATAAAAAGGGGACTCTGCCTGCCATAATGTGTAAATAGGAGACTCTGCCTGTCGTAATGTGTAAAAAGGGGGACTCTGCTGCTGTACTGTGTAAAAGGGGACTCTACCTGCCGTACTGTGTAAAAGGGGACTCAAGCTGCCGTAATATGTAAAAGGGGACTCTAGCTGCCGTAATATGTAAAAGGGGACTCTACCTGCCGTAATATGTAAAAGGGGACTCTACCTGCTGTAATGTATAAAAGGAGGCTCTACCTGCTGTAATGTGTAAAAGGGGGCTCTACCTGGTGTAATGTGAGATAGGGGCTCTACCTGGAGTAATGTGTAAAATGGGGCTCTACCTGGCATAATGTGTGACAGGGGCTCTACCTGTCATAATGTGTGATAGGGGCACTACCTGGTGTAATATGTGTAAGTGGCGCTACTGTGCAGCGTAATTTGAATACTGGAGACTACTGTACAGCGTAGTAAGAATTGGTATTATGTTGTGGCCACACCCCTTCCTTGAAACCACACCCCTATTATTTTGCTGCACACAACAGCGTGCACTGGCCCTATTTTGAATATAGGGGGCGCTGATGAGGTTTCTTGCACACAGCGCTAAAATGCCTAGTTACGGCACTGCTCTGCGGGTTAGGTTCCAGACTGCGCACTCAGATTTTGAGAGGGCCAGTAACTGGTGAAGCAGGACCATGGATAAACCTAGGTGCTTGCTTTGTTTGTTGGAAGCTATATCAATATTACCCCTTCTGCCAATCAAAGTGGGCAGTCCTGAAACACCCCTGTCCTCTCCTTTATAAAAGAGCCCTGTTCTTTGAATTTTATGGCTCCCATTCTTAAGTTGGTCCCTCATGTTCCAGTCTGACACTGATTGAAATATTTAACGGTATCCTTACTGCCCCAGTGCTATAAGCAGCTTTGCACTGGATGTACTGTAACATGTGACACGTCTTTACCATCATTTATTATACTGACTGAAAGAGTTCTAAGAAAGAAGGAAAGTCATATAGAATTCCTATTCCTGTAATTGCCTAACTTCAGACCTAACCAAAATGTATGTTTGTCCTTGGGTCCTAATTCAGACCTTATTGCTGCGGTGCATTTTCGCACAACAGCCGATCAGGTCTTAACTGGGTATGCGCCGGCGCACATGCCAGGCAGCCGACGGCCATCTCAGCCCTGCGATCGACTCTGCCTGATTAGGGGTGCGGTCCGGGCAACGCAGGCGTGCCTGGACTGTGCGGGGGGCGGGCCGCGGCTACATGACGTCACACGCAGCCGCTGTGATGCGAACAGTGATGAGTAGCTCCCTGCCAGCGTGCAGGAGCTGCGCTGGTAGAAAGCTACTCGTCAAGTACAAAAGCATCGCCGCTGTGTGATGCTTTTGTACTTGTGCAGGAGGGCAGAGTCAGACATGTGGGGCGGACTAGCCCGCATGTCTGAGTAACTGATTGTAGCCTACGGTCAAGTCTGAATTAGGCCCATGGTGTCTTCTTTTTTACTCAGACGTGCTCAGCAAATTTTGGATTTCAGAATTTTTTGGATATAGGATTTTCAGCTATGGGAGACGCATCTTGTACTAAGCTTCTTGAAAAAGTTACATACAGAGGTTGATAACTTGAAGAATCTCCTTTCTTGTCTTTCTCAGTCACAGGGGGCAATTTATTTCCCTGTAATATGTGGCTGCGTACCAGAGACAGGGGAGGCAGGGGAGGCAAAGCCTCACCTGTCATAATGATTAATATAACACAAAGAAGATATTTATAAATTATAACACAGATTCTGTGTCATAAATATCATCTTTGTATTTTACTAATCATTTTTGCCCTGAAAATGCAGCCAAATATAGATGGGAGGCAATGAGAGTTCTGGCTCCCGCTGACAATGATAAAGTAACTGAGGAGGCAGGGAGTGGGTGCCAAGCCGCAGACAGGAAATGCCCATTCAAAAACACGTGTGTAGAGGCAGCAGTCTATCTGCTTCATTGTCAGGGATGTGCCTTCAGCACACCCCTGTCAGTCAGGCAGACGTGATTGGGCAGTTCTGGGCTGTCTCTGTAGCTAGCTCTCTCAGTCCCTGGATGCTTCTGCTGAGCTGCGTGCAGTAATACCCGCCCCAATACCCCCCAGGTCATGCAACCCATCAAAAAACATCAAACTTCTGATTTGGAAACCACACGTGTGATGTTTCCATATTACAGGTATGACTGACAACTTGATAACAGGGGCTTATTTGTACCGTGAACAACTGTACATGAGGCCCATACTACCACCTAGATTTATCAAGCCTTGGAGAGTGATAATTGCACGGTGAAAAAGTACCAGCCAATCTGGTCCTTTCTGCCATGTTACAGGCTGTGTTTGAAAAATGACAGTTAGGAGCCGGTTGGTTGGTACTTTATCACCGTGTAATTTATCCTTCTCCAAGGCTTAAGGCCCCCATCCACTAGGGAATTTTATCTCAGCAATGAGTTGGATCCATTTTTCCTGCAATCTGTCCAGGAGCTTCCCGGGAGCCCTGCGATTGCGATTTGCTACTTGATTGTATTTTTTACATGCGATCTAACGCACTGCTATCCATCTCATGCCATATATCTCAACGGACATTTTTTTTCCTGCAATTTCACATATGAGTCATCTGATGGGATGGGCTAAAATTAGCATATGTAAACAGCACCCAGAGAAACTGACGGCTACCTTGAGGTATCTGGCTACTGGAAGATGTAAAGTTTGGGACCCTCATCTCTGCTCAAACTTTGGGATCATTCCTTACACCTGCAAGGCCATCGTGAAGGTGCTGCATAACCAGTATTTAAAGGTAAAAGAACAACACGACACACTTGTTTACTTGATTAGTATAATGTTTTATCGTCGGATAAAACATCCAAAAAAGTGCACTACAAATGCCAGCAAGGCATATGTTTTCACTGTAGCCAACATGGCTCAAGTGGTAAAAAAAATTTCCTAAAGAAGCATACAATGGGGTATATGCAATTGCGGTCGAATTCCCGAAATTGTCGAATTTCGGGAATTTTTCGCCCAAAAAAAAAATCGTCAATGCAATTCAGTGCTTTCCGTCCAAAAAACGGACTTTCAAAATTCGACTTTTTGAAATTCGACTTTTGTCAAATTCGACTTTTCTGCAATGATACAAGTGCTGCAATTCGACCAAAGTGTATTCAATTGAAGTTTGGAAATTCGACAACAGTGCTTTTAGACAGTAAATTCGACATTTTCAATCCGCCACACTTTGGTGGGTGAAACTAATAAAAAAAAAATTAAAACATGTTTTTTTGTGTGTTTTTTTTTTATTGATAATAGCATATCTATTTATATTAGAAGGGATTAGGTACTTGGGGGTAAATTTACTAAGCTCCCGATTTTGACCGAGATGCCGTTTTTTCATCAAAGTGTCATCTCGGTAATTTACTAAGCAATAATCACGGCAGTGATGAGGGCATTCGTAATATTTTGAAGTCCAAGAAAAAAATCACGAATGAATACACCATCGGTCAAAACGCGGCTGTTTAAGTATGAATCTCGGTCATTTACTAAGACGTGCACAGCAAAAAAAAAACAAACACTGCCGTGAAAAATTACAACTCGTAAAAAAGTGCTAAAAAAAAACAGACCTACTTTTTTTTTCCGTGATTGGATAGGCATGCAGGGATCCATGAGATCCGTGCATGTATATCAGTGGGAAGGGGTGGGAAAGTTGTTATTTTATTAAAAAAAATTGCGTGGGGTCCCCCCTCCTAAGCATAACCAGCCTCGGGCTCTTTGAGCCGATCCTGGTTGCAGAAATATGGGGAAAAAATTGACAGGGGTTCCCCCATATTTAAGCAACCAGCATCGGGCTCTGCGCCTGGTCCTGGTTCCAAAAATACGGGGGACAAAAAGAGTAGGGGTCCCCCGTATTTTTAAAACCAGCACCGGGCTCCACTAGCTGGACAGATAATGCCACAGCCGGGGGTCACTTTTATATAGTGCCCTGCGGCCGTGGCATCAAAAATCCAACTAGTCACTCCTGGCCGGGGTACCCTGGGGGAGTGGGGACCCCTTCAATCAAGGGGTCTCCCCCCCCCAGCCACCCAAGGGCCAGGGGTGAAGCCCGAGGCTGTCCCCCCCCATCCAATGGGCTGCGGATGGGGAGGCTGATAGCCTTTGGTGTAAAAGAAAAGATATTGTTTTTAGTAGCAGTACTACAAGGCCCAGCAAGCCTCCCCGCATGCTGGTACTTGGAGAACCACAAGTACCAGCATGCGACGGAAAAACGGGCCCGCTGGTACCTGTAGTACTACTACTAAAAAAATACCCCAATAAAGACAAGACACACACACCGTGAAAGTATAATTTTATTACATACATACACACATACATACATACTTACCTTAAGTTCCCACGCAGGTCGGTCCTCTTCTCCAGTAGAATCCAAGGGGTACCTGTTGAAGAAATTATACTCACGAGATCCAGGGGTCCAGGCTCCTCGGGAAATCCAGGGGTAATCCACGTACTTGAAAAAAAAAAAAAAAACGGTGTCCCGACCACGAACTGAAAGGGGACCCATGTTTGCACATGGGTCACCTTTCCACGAATGCCAGAAACCCACTTTGACTTCTGTCTAAGTGGGTTTCTTCAGCCAATCAGGGAGCGCCACGTTGTAGCACTCTCCTGATCAGCTGTGTGCTCCTGTCCTCACTGACAGGCAGCACACGGCAGTGTTACAATGTAGCGCCTATGCGCTCCATTGTAACCAATGCTGGGAACTTTCTTGCTCAGCGGTGACGTCACTTTAGGTCAACCGCAGGGCAGAAAGTTCCCATCATTGGTTACAATGTAGCGCATAGGCGCTACATTGTAACACTGCCGTGTGCTGCCTGTCAGTGAGGACAGGAGCACACAGCTGATCAGGAGAGTGCTACAACGTGGCGCTCCCTGATTGGCTGAAGAAACCCACTTAGACAGAAGTCAAAGTGGGTTTCTGGCATTCGTGGAAAGGTGACCCATGTGCAAACATGGGTCCCCTTTCAGTTCGTGGTCGGGACACCGTTTTTTTTTTTTTTTCAAGTACGTGGATTACCCCTCGATTTCCCGAGGAGCCTGGACCCCTGGATCTCGTGAGTATAATTTCTTCAACAGGTACCCCTTGGATTCTACTGGAGAAGAGGACCGACCTGCGTGGGAACATAAGGTAAGTATGTATGTATGTGTGTATGTATGTAATAAAATTATACTTTCACGGTGTGTGTGTCTTGTCTTTTTTTGGGTATTTTTTTAGTAGTAGTACTACAGGTACCAGCGGGCCCGTTTTTCCGTCGCATGCTGGTACTTGTGGTTCTCCAAGTACCAGCATGCGGGGGAGGCTTGCTGGGCCTTGTAGTACTGCTACTAAAAACAATATCTTTTCTTTTACACCAAAGGCTATCAGCCTCCCCATCCGCAGCCCATTGGATGGGGGGGACAGCCTCGGGCTTCACCCCTGGCCCTTGGGTGGCTGGGGGGGGGGACCCCTTGATTGAAGGGGTCCCCACTCCCCCAGGGTACCCCGGCCAGGAGTGACTAGTTGGATTTTTGATGCCACGGCCGCAGGGCACTATATAAAAGTGACCCCCGGCTGTGGCATTATCTGTCCAGCTAGTGGAGCCCGGTGCTGGTTTTAAAAATACGGGGGACCCCTACTCTTTTTGTCCCCCGTATTTTTGGAACCAGGACCAGGCGCAGAGCCCGATGCTGGTTGCTTAAATATGGGGGAACCCCTGTCAATTTTTTTCCCATATTTCGGCAACCAGGATCGGCTCAAAGAGCCCGAGGCTGGTTATGCTTAGGAGGGGGGACCCCACGCAATTTTTTTTTTAAAATTTTACAGTGTTTAATTAAAAAAAAAAAAAAAATAGAACCCCAGCACGGATCACACAGATCCGGCCGAGATTAATTGTAAAAAAGTCGGCAGTGTTTTGCTAATCACTGCCGTAAAAAACACAAAAAAAACACGAATGACATCGACATCGGAAGAAAAGAAAAACCCGAATACGACAGCTTAGTAAATCCATCGTAACAAATTCAAAAAGTTGCAGTTTTACACTTTCGATGTCATTCGTGATTGAACTTTGACCTTTTTTCGGAAATTACGAATGTTAGTAAATGTACCCCTTGGTTTGGCTTTTTTGGAGGCACAAGTATTATTTATATATTTTTTAAAATAATATATATATTTTTTTTTTATTTTTTAGATGGAATGGTAAAATTCAGAAAAAAAATGGCGTGGGGAGGCTTGCTGGGACTTGTACTACTACTGGAAAAAACAATATTCTTTCAATTTTGACAAGGCTATCAGCCCCCCATCCGCAGCCCTTGGATGGGGGGACAGCCTCAGGCTTCACCCCTGGCCCTTGGGTGACTGGGGGGGGACCCCTTGATTGAAGGGGTCCCCACTCCCCCAGGGTACCCCGGCCAGGGGTGACTAATTGGATATTTAATGCCACGGCCGCAAGGCACTGTATAAAAGTGACCCCCGGCTGTGGCATTATCTGTCCAGCTAGTGGAGCCCGATGCTGGTGTAAAAAATACGGGGGACCCCTACTCTTTTTGTCCCCCGTATTTTTTGCACCAGCACCAGGCGCAGAGCCCGGTGCTGTTTTTAAAAATACGGGGGATCCCCTGTCAATTTTTCCCCCGCATTTTTAGAACCAGGACCAGCTCGAAGAGCCCGAGGCTGGTTATGCTTTGGAGGGGGGACCCCACGCCATTTTTTTCCGGGTTTTTCCCGTTTTTCCCCGTTTTTTTAAATCGCGGCAAAATCCGGCAAATCGGCCGTTTTTCGCCCGCGGGACTGTCGAATCTGATTTTCATTGAATATGGTGAATTCCGGAAGCCACCTGCCGGAATTCACCTGTCGAATTGTGTCGAATTAAAAAACGGCGATAATTTGCCGCGATTCGCCGCTAATTGCATATACCCCAATAAGTCCAAAAAGTGCATTTTTTTGCCAACATGACATATATTTGCACTGTAGCTAGTGATGAGCGGGTTCGGATCCTCGGGATCCGAACCCGCCCGAACTTCACCTTTTTTTTCACGGGTCCGAGCGACTCGGATCCTCCCGCCTTGCTCGGTTAACCCGAGCGCCCCCGAACGTCATCATCCCGCTGTCGGATTCTCGCGAGATTCGGATTCTATATAAGGAACCGCGCATCGCCGCCATTTTCACACGTGCATTGAGATTGATAGGGAGAGGACGTGGCTGGCGTCCTCTCCGTTATAGTAGAAAAAGACTGAGTATAAAGACTGAGTGACTTACTTATAATTGTGGGGAGGATTGGGGACGGGGAGCAGCTGTTAGGGAGTACAGAGCAGGGTTTTGATTATACCACCAGTGAGTTTAATCCTTTGTTTGTTTCTCTGCCTGAAAAAAACGCTCCACCATATCTGTGCTCACTCAGTGTGCTGCACTGCTGCATGATATATCTGTGCTGAGTGCACTGCTTACAATGCCTAATTGTGGGGACTGGGGAGCAGTTATAGCAGGAGTACAGTGCACAGTTTTGCTGACAGTGACCACCAGTCCAGTATACGTTTGTCTGCCTGAAAAACACTCCTGTCTGTGGTGGCTTTTTTTTTCTTCATACTAGTTTAGCAGTCTGCTGACAGTGTCCACCAGGTCCGTTATTATATTATACAGTATATATATATATATAAGCAGTACGGTAGGCCACGGCTGTACCTACCTCTGTGTCGTCAGTGCACTCGTCGTCCACAAGTAATATAATACTATACTATCCATCCATCTACATTGTATACCTGTGGTGGCTTTTTTTTTCTTCATACTAGTTTAGCAGTCTGCTGACAGTGTCCACCAGGTCCGTTATTATATTATACAGTATATTATATATATATAAGCAGTACGGCAGGCCACGGCTGTACCTACCTCTGTGTCATCAGTGCACTCGTCGTCCATAAGTAATATAATACTATACTATCCATCCATCTACATTGTATACCTGTGGTGGCTTTTTTTTTCTTCATACTAGTTTAGCAGTCTGCTGACAGTGTCCACCAGGTCCGTTATTATATTATACAGTATATTATATATATATAAGCAGTACGGTAGGCCACGGCTGTACCTACCTCTGTGTCGTTAGTGCACTCGTCGTCCATAAGTAATATAATACTATACTATCCATCCATCTACATTGTATACCTGTGGTGGCTTTTTTTTTCTTCATACTAGTTTAGCAGTCTGCTGACAGTGTCCACCAGGTCCGTTATACAGTATATTATATATATAAGCAGTACGGTAGGCCACGGCTGTACCTACCTCTGTGTCGTCAGTGCACTCGTCGTCCATAAGCAATATAATACTATACTATCCATCCATCTACATTGTATACCTGTGGTGGCTTTTTTTTTATTCATACTAGTTTAGCAGTCTGCTGACAGTGTCCACCAGGTCCGCTAGACAGTATATTATATATATAAGCAGTACGGTAGGCCACGGCTGTACCTACCTCTGTGTCGTCAGTGCACTCGTCGTCCATAAGTAATATAATACTATACTATCCATCCATCTACATTGTATACCTGTGGTGGCTTTTTTTTTCTTCATACTAGTTTAGCAGTCTGCTGACAGTGTCCACCAGGTCCGTTATACAGTATATTATACATATAAGCAGTACGGTAGGCCACGGCTGTACCTACCTCTGTGTCGTCAGTGCACTCGTCGTCCATAAGTAATATAATACTATACTATCCATCCATCTACATTGTATACCTGTGGTGGCTTTTAGTTGTGCGCATTAAAATATGGAGAACAAAAATGTGGAGGTTAAAAAAATAGGGAAAGATCAAGATCCACTTCCACCTCGTGCTGAAGCTGCTGCCACTAGTCATGGCCGAGACGATGAAATGCCATCAACGTCGTCTGCCAAGGCCGATGCCCAATGTCATAGTACAGAGCATGTAAAATCCAAAACACAAAAGATCAGTAAAATGACCCAAAAATCAAAATTAAAAGCGTCTGAGGAGAAGCGTAAACTTGCCAATATGCCATTTACGACACGGAGTGGCAAGGAACGGCTGAGGCCCTGGCCTATGTTCATGACTAGTGGTTCAGCTTCACTTGAGGATGGAAGCACTCATCCTCTCGCTAGAAAAAAGAAAATACTTAAGCTGGCAAAAGCACAGCAAAGAACTGTGCGTTCTTCGAAATCACAAATCCCCAAGGAGAGTCCAATTGTGTCGGTTGCGATGCCTGACCTTCCCAACACTGGACGGGAAGAGCTTGCGCCTTCCACCATTTGCACGCCCCCTGCAAGTGCGCCTCTTTTTTTCTTTGCGTCATGTGCTGTTTGGGTAGTATTTTTTTGAAGGGCCATCCTGCCTGACACTGCAGTGCCACTCCTAGATGGGCCACGTGTTTGTGTCGGCCTCTTGGGTCGCTGAGCTTAGTCACACAGCTACCTCATTGCGCCTCTTTTTTTCTTTGCGTCATGTGCTGTTTGGGGAGTATTTTTTTGAAGGGCCATCCTGCCTGACACTGCAGTGCCACTCCTAGATGGGCCAGGTGTTTGTGTCGGCCACTAGGGTCGCTTAGCTTAGTCACACAGCTACCTCATTGCGCCTCTTTTTTTCTTTGCGTCATGTGATGTTTGGGGAGTATTTTTTGGAAGGGCCATCCTGCCTGACACTGCAGTGCCACTCCTAGATGGGCCAGGTGTTTGTGTCGGCCACTTGGGTCGCTTAGCTTAGTCACACAGCTACCTCATTGCGCCTCTTTTTTTCTTTGCGTCATGTGCTGTTTGGGGAGTATTTTTTTGAAGGGCCATCCTGCGTGACACTGCAGTGCCACTGCTAGATGGGCCAGGTGTTTGTGTCGGCCACTAGGGTCGCTTAGCTTAGCCATCCAGCGACCTCGGTGCAAATTTTAGGACTAAAAATAATATTGTGAGGTGTGAGGTGTTCAGAATAGACTGGAAATGAGTGTAAATTATGGTTATTGAGGTTAATAATACTATGGGATCAAAATGACCCCCAAATTCTATGATTTAAGCTGTTTTTTAGGGTTTTTTGAAAAAAATACCCGAATCCAAAACACAACCGAATCCGACAAAAAAAATTCGGTGAGGTTTTGCCAAAACGCGTTCGAACCCAAAACACGGCCGCGGAACCGAACCCAAAACCAAAACACAAAACCCGAAAAATTTCCGGTGCACATCACTAACTGTAGCCAACATTGCTTTCAACAACCATAAATACTCCAAAATAATAAACAGTATAAAATACAAAAACTTTAATGGTAGAGGGATTGGGTAAAAGCCAGAAACATTCGGAGCCCTCTACACCAAACTGGACTGGATCCCTTTACCAATGCCAGCAATTTTGGAGAAAGCACTGCACATCCCCATACGTCCCAGTTTGTGGGTCTCCAGCCCGATGGGGTGTATATGTCAGTGGTCATTGCGGAACACAGAGAGAGAGAGAGAGGTTACAGCATCTCTGTATGGTCTAGGTTGTTCTGGTTTTTAAAAATATCCCTGGATCATGCAGAATAGCTGCAATCTCTCCCTCCCTTTCTCCACAGTGACTGCTGTCACATAAACTCCATAGGCAAAGAGACCCCCCCCCCCCCAGATGGGAACCTGCAGTGCTTTTTCCAAAAAGTGGCCAAGATTAGTGTAGGGGTTCAGTACGGTGTGGCGTTGGAGGATCTGGGCCTGTCTGGTTTTCAGCCAATCCCTGTAATTCCCAATAAATATGGTGCAGTATATATATTCCCAACATGGGAGGGATATATGCTGTTTTGGTTGCAGATTTGATCCAGAGAATATACACTTGCTGTAAAGTGCAGAGTCAGTGGTCCCGGCCCCATGACTATGCACTTGCAACATGTGTGTATCCTCCTCCCAAACTCTGCAACCAAAGCACCATATATCACCATACCACACCATACTTATTAGGAATATACAGATGGGTCCACGTTTATCTTGACCTTTAATAGTATTAACTGAGCCTGGCCAGTCGGACTTAATCCCCTGCTGTATTGTTCTCTGTATTGTATTGCAGCTGATAACAATAGATGAAGGGTTTATGCTAATAAATCATGTTGTGCCTAGACGCAGAAAACTAGTCAAGATAACCGTGGACCCATCTGTAAATATTACACTTATTTAAAAAAACTCATCCTCAGCCTCCAGCAGAGCGGAAAAAAAATATCTAGGGAAGGTGGGTGGGGTAGTTGGCTTGATTGGGCAGAAGGAATAGGCAATGAATCGGTGGGAGAAATATGCTGGACTTAGGTGGGAGGAATAGGCTGGAGTTGGTTGGGAGGTATAGGCTGGGGTTGGTTGTGAGGAATAGGCTGGAATGGGGTCACATAATCTGAGATGACTGTGGAGTGGTGACCGATCACTGTGTCATCACTCAGACGGCCTCTCCTCATCATAAAGACCAACTCATGGGACAGTCGCTCATAATGTTCCACTTGGTCAAGAGGGACATCACATGTACACCTGACAATGTATATACCAAACTCCAAAAAGCGGTCAGGTGGATTGGACAAAGCCTTCTTCACTTGCAGGAAGCAAGCAGCCTCCTCCTCATCCCACTGTGTACTCTTGTTCTTCTGTCTTCTTTTGCATGGACCTTGTGGATGGGTGGTAGAAGGCACAGGTGTGCTGGTTTGTTGTGCTGACGGGGTTTGTGTGGTGTCCTCTGGTTCCAGCAAAACAGTGAGGTCTAGGGTGCTGGACATTTCGGTCTCCAAAGTTGTAAACTGTGGGTTACAAAAGACAAACAGTTAACATGTGGTATTTTTTTATTTGTTTTTTCCCTAGTTCCCTGCAATTGTTCAAGAGTGGCAAGCCATCGGCCAGGAGTTTGAAACCAGGTGGGATTTTCCTAAATGCAGTGGAGCCATCAATGGGAAACACATCCTCATTAACCCACCTGTCGACAGTGGATCGATGTACTACAGTTACAAGGGGTACTTTAGTATTGTTCTGATGGCAGTGGTCAATGCAAGGGGAAGAGACAGAGGAGATTTCACCTATGCCTTCCCTGCAAGCACCTCCTCTCCTCTCCAAGGGGACTGCTCGTGCAAACCACGTCATGGAGGAATACCTGGCCTATTTTAATGGCATAGGCGCAGTCCACTGGTAGGAGAATGCAATAACGTAAAGTGAGTGGTGTGTGGTGTGTGGTGGATTGGGGGCTAAGGTTAACAATTAAAGTGACAATGACCAAATACTTACATATGTGGCCTGCGAAGCTTCACCCATTTCACTCTCCGCTGCGTCTGCCCATGGGATGGAGGAGAATCCAATTCTTGTTGGTTCTGGCTCATTTAGGAAGGACATCAGACTGTAATACCATAATGTAGATGTATATATTTCATCTGTGCCTGCCCCGGACCGCTTAGAATCCTCCATCTTTCTCTGCTTCTTTTTGTAGACTGTGCGGAGGTTATGCCATTTCTTTTTTACCCACTCCAAATCAGCTGGCGCATAGAATGGCTTACTAAATTTCACCAGCTACTCATTGGCTGCAAGGTGTTTGGACTTATTGGCGTAGCCCTTGGACTTCACTTTCCACAAATATTGGACTGAAACAGCTCAATAAATCCAGTGATAAAGTCCAAATTTTTGTCAAGAGACATATCTAAAAAAAAAAGGTTCCAGACAAAATGTAGTTATTGTTTTATTACTTGGTTATGTTGAAATGTTGTTCTTTATGGTTAGTGTTGTAAAAAATATTATACATAAAGTTTGTTTGGAAAGCAATGTGTCATTAATAAGCACCAACAGGTTCAGTAAACACTTTGGCACAGCAGTAGCAATATGGGCCACAATAGGGGTACAATGTAGGTAATGAGGATGGGCACCAACAGGATCTATAAACACTTTAGGAGAAGCTGGGACACATAAACAGGAGGCATATGTTGAGGGATTTGGGTAGAGGTGGGCCGTGTACAGTGATTTATTCAGTGGTGGACAGTGTTTACAAGCAATACTTGGCAGCTAGTGTGTGATTGGTGCAGTTGTTGGGTGCTGGTACTCGCTTGCAATCCGATTGCAGTCCAATTTAAAGAAGAATTCCAAGCAGTGTGCTGTACTGATCCGCTGCTGCTGTCACTGCTGCTGCTGTACGTGTGTATGGGAGTGTCCAAGGTGCCAGTCAAGTGACTCCGAGCAATCGCATGCGACTGGATCGCAGGTGTATAAAAGCACTGCGATGTGCACCTATTTCCGTGCAATTGAGATAAATATAACAGCCAGCGTGTGTGATCTGCAATTGCGATGCAGGGCACACGGGACACGCCTTGCATTGCAATAGCAGGAAAAGGATATGCGATGTGACACTTTTCATGCAATCCGTCCCAGCAAGTTGTCTCTGTCGCATAAAAACAGGCCATATCGCACTAGTGGATGGGGGCCTTTAATAAATCATGGCCTATGTGTATTTTATTAGAGATGAGCGGGTTCGGTTCCCTGAGAACCGACCCCCCCCCCCCCCCCCCCCAATCTTTACTACCTGATTCCGGATCCGAGTCTGGCTCGGGTTTTCCCAGCTGACTTGGAAACCAGAACGAGGCAAAACGTCATCATCCCGCTGTCGGAATTTTGCGGGGTGTGGATTCCATAAGGAGCCGCACATCACCGCCATTTTCACTCCGGCATTGGAGAGTGTAGAGAGAGAACGTATCTCCGTCCTCAGTGTCCTGCATCAGTTTAGTGTTAGTGTCTTGTGCTGCATCAGTCTAGTCACAGTGGTTGCGTCCTCTGCTGCCATATGTCCAGTGTTGCTGTATAAGTCCAGTCCAGTGGTACTGTCTTGTGCTGCATCAGTCCAGTGGTGGTGTCTTGTGCTGCATCAGTCCAGTCACAGTGGTGGTGTCCTGTGCTGCCATATGTCCAGTACTGCTGTATAAGTCCAGTCCAGTGGTGCTATGTTGTGCTGCATCAGTTCAGTGGTGGTGTATTGTGCTGCATCAGTCCAGTCACAGTGGTGGTGTCCTGTGCTGCCATATGTCCAGTACTGCTGTATAAGTCCAGTGCAGTGGTGCTGTGTTGTGCTGCATCAGTTCAGTGGTGGTGTATTGTGCTGCATCAGTCCAGTCACAGTGGTTGTGTCCTCTGCTGCCATATGTCCAGTGCTGCTGTATAAGTCCAGTCCAGTGGTGCTGTGTTGTGCTGCATCAGTTCAGTGGTGGTGTATTGTGCTGCATCAGTCCAGTCACAGTGGTGGTGTCCTCTGCTGCCATATGTTCAGTGCTGCTGTATAAGACTACACTGATCATACAGAATGAGAGAAGTGATACTGTGCAGGTGTCACATATAGATAGTAGGAACATGAATCTGCAGTATAATTATACTGATCATACAGAGTAAAAGAAGTGATACTGTGCAGTGTCATATACATATAGAAACGTATATTTGCAGTATAATTGCATTGATCATACAGAATAATAGAAATGATACTGTGCAGGTGTCACATACATATAGTGGGTGATTCCGAGTTGTTCGCTCGCTAGCTGCTTTTAGCAGCATTGCACACGCTAAGCCTCCGCCCTCTGGGAGTGTATCCTAGCTTAGCAGAATTGCGAACGAAAGAATTGCTAATTTTCTCGCAACGATTACCCCGCAGTTTCTGAGTAGCTCCAGACTTACTCTGCCATTGCGATCAGCTCAGTCCTTTTCGTTCCTGGTTTGACGTCACAAACACACCCAGCGTTCGCCCAGCCACTCCCCCGTTTCTCCAGCCACTCCCGCGTTTTTCCCTGAAACGCCTGCGTTTTTCCGCACACTCCCAGAAAACAGACAGTTTCCGCCCAGAAACACCCACTCCCTGTCAATCACACTACGATCAGCAGAACGATTAAAAAACTTCATTACGCCGTGAGTAAAATACCAAACTTTTGTGCTAATTTACTTGGCGCAGGCGCGCTGCGTACATTGCGACTAATCGTTCCGTAGCAAAAAAAATAACGAGCGAACAACTCTGAATGACCCCCATAGTACAAACATGTATCTGCAGTATAACACTGACCATACAGAATGAGAGAAGTTATACGGTGCAGCTGTCACATATAGATAGTAGGAACATGTATCTGCAGTATAATTACACTGATCATATAGAATAATAGATGTTATACTGTGCAGGTGTCACATACAGATAGTAGGAACATGTATCTGCAGTATAATTACACTGATCATACAGAATGAGAGAAGTGATACTGTGCAGGTGTCACATACAGATAGTAGGAACATGTATCTACAGTATAATTACACTGATCGTACAGAATGAGAGAAGTGATACTGTGCAGGTGTCACATACAGATAGTAGGAACATGTATCTGCAGTATAATTACACTGATCATACAGAATGAGAGAAGTGATACTGTGCAGGTGTCACATACAGATAGTAGGAACATGTATTTGCAGTATAATTACACTGATCACAGAATGAGAGAAGTGATACTGTGCAGGTGTCACATACAGATAGTAGGAAAGTGTATCTGCAGTACCTCATTGCACCTATTTTTCTTCTTTGCATGATGTGCTGTTTGGGGACTAGTTTTTTAAGTGCCATCCTGTCTGCCATTGCAGTGCCACTCCTAGATGGGCCAGCTGTTTGTGCCGCACGCTTGTGTCACTTAGCTTAGTCATCCAGCTACCTCATTGCACCTCTTTTTCTTCCTTTGTATCATGTGCTGTTTGGGGCCTAGTTTTTAAATCTGCCATTCTGTCTACCACTGCAGTGCCACTCCTAGATGGGCCAGGTGTTTGTGCCGCCCACTTGTGTCGCTTAGCTTAGTCATACAGCCATCTCGGTGCAACTTTTTGACCTAAAAACAATATTGTGAGGTGTTCCAGACTGGAAATGAGTGGAAATGAATATTACAGAGGTTAATAATACCACAGGATCAAAAGTACCCCCAAATTCTGTGATTTTAGCTGTTTTAAAAAAAAAATAAAAAAATCATCCAGATCCAAAACTAAAACACGAAAGGGTGGTTTTGGCAAAACCAATCCAGATCGAAAACACGAGCATGGAACCAGAACCAAAACCAAAACACAAAACACAAAAAGTGACCACCGCACATCTCTAATTTTTTATATAAATATGTGACAACTTCAATAAGAGGTGCTCAAAAAAAATCAGAATCTTATCTTCTTGACATCTCTCAGCTGCAGAAATTAGTTACAGAAGATCAGGTTGTGAAATGGTATATAGGGCCTGATTCATTATGGATCACTAATGTGATCCTCAACTTACGTTTCCCAATGCTCTGGGACTGCCAGAGCCGTCCCTAATCAATATGATGCCCTAGGCAAGATTTTGGCTGGTGCCCCCTAGCACCACCGCTAGTTCCGCCTCTGACCCTGCACCCCTTTCCCAGCACCATCACCCCCCACCCATAGCAGTCATTTTTTTTTGTTTTCCCACCCCTGTAATTTAAATAAGAACAGTGTGCACATTCGGCGCACAGTTCAAAAAGGTATGTGTTTTTGTTGGCAAAGGGCATGGCCAAACAATAGTACCCCCAATTCAAATTATGCCTCACAGTAGTGCAACTTTATTTACAATTTATCATGCGATAGTGTCCCTTATTCACATTACATCACACAATAGTACCACTTTACCTTATATATGTTACTCCTCACAGTAGTGCCCCTCATTCACATAACATCATACTGAATTGCTCCTTATTCACATTACACCACACCATATTGCCCTTTTTTTTCATTACACCACACCATATTGCTCCTTATTCACATTACACCACAATACTATCATAAAACCACACATTGGTAATGCATTTAGACACATAATACCACACAGTAATGCCCCTTACACATATGACACACATTATTAATGTCCTTATAAACATAATGCGCCTTACACATTATGCCAACCCTTATTAATGCCCTTATACACATAATTTCCCTGACACATATGCCGCACATTGTTAATGCCCTTATACATATAATGACACATATAATGTCCCTTACACATATGCCGCACATTATAAGATCCCTTATACACATAATGACACACATAGTGCCCCTTACACATATATTACACACTATTAATGCCCTTATACACATAATGACACATATAGTTCCTGGCGTGAGTCAACTGGAAGCTCTGCTAATGTCGGGTACCTATTTTTTTATGAAAATGCATCTTATTTGCATTGCTATGTGGCTAGGATGCACAAGCAGCTACTGCTGATTAAAATGATATGCGGCATGCTTATATACTGTGTGCGACTGTGGCTGTATCTGCATACGAAATCCTACACACAGAATACAGGCATGCTGCATATCATTTTAATCAGCAGAAGCTGCTTGTGCCCCTAGGCATACCAGATGCCCTAGGCAATTGCCTAGTTTGCCTATGCCTAGGGCCGGCTCTGGGGACTGCACATGTGCAGGACGCGTTCTGCGATCACTTCACTAAAAATGAGAGTGCCGCTGCCTGATTGACAGGTGTGGGGCAAGGGCGGCTGGCGTTCAGGAAAACGGGGGCATATTGCCCCCATTTTATGGGAGTGGCCACGCCAAAGACTGGGTCACTAGATGCAGTTTCCTTTTCCCCGCAAGCCACACTGCGATGGCAAGGCTGCCTACCGTCACAGATGAACTTTGCAACCAATGGTTGCGATGTTCATTACAGATGCAATCGCATCGCAAATGCAGGGAGGAGGTGGTATGCACCTCCTCCTGCATTTGCATTGCTAAGTACTGCAAATGTAAAGCTGCTGCGAGAAGCTACACATTTATCAGAGAAGTCCATGCATTTTCCTCTTATAGCCATATCACTTATAAATTCAACAGCAGAATAGCATAATACAGTTTGAATTCCTATTTATTATATCCTGCATTTTAAATATATAATAATAACTAAATTTGCAAAGTGAAAATTTTCACAAAAAAAATAGAATAATGCTCTTATTGGGAAAAGGGCCTCAATAAGTGCTCATCCCAGCGAAGAGCTGGAAGTGGAGTGATCACATCTTCTTCTGGGTTGTCACAAAGTGGAGGCATCCAGGTTTCCCCAGCCATGCACTGTCTCACCTGCCCTGCAGGTTAAGAATATTCAGATCTGATTGAGAAGATTGGTTCAGTTTGCAATTTTCTCTGTGGACATCATACTAGAGATGAGCGCCTGAAATTTTTCGGGTTTTGTGTTTTGGTTTTGGGTTCGGTTCCGCGGCCGTGTTTTGGGTTCGACCGCGTTTTGGCAAAACCTCACCGAATTTTTTTTGTCGGATTCGGGTGTGTTTTGGATTCGGGTGTTTTTTTCAAAAAACACTAAAAAACAGCTTAAATAATTGAATTTGCGGTCATTTTGATCCCATAGTATTATTAACCTCAATAACCATAATTTATACTCATTTTCAGTCTATTCTGAACACCTCACACCTCACAATATTATTTTTAGTCCTAAAATTTGCACCGAGGTCGCTGTGTGACTAAGATAAGCGACCCAAGTGGCCGACACAAACACCGGGCCCATCTAGGAGTGGCACTGCAGTGTCACGCAGGATGGCCCTTCCAAAAAACCCTCCCCAAACAGCACATGACGCAAAGAAAAAGAAAAGAAAAAAGAGGTGCAAGATGGAATTGTCCTTGGGCCCTCCCACCCTTATGTTGTATAAACAAAACAGGACATGCACACTTTAACCAACCCATCATTTCAGTGACAGGGTCTGCCACACGACTGTGACTGATATGACGGGTTGGTTTGGACCCCCCCCAAAAAAGAATCAATTAATCTCTCCTTGCACAAACTGGCTCTACAGAGGCAAGATGTCCACCTCATCATCACCCTCCGATATATCACCGTGTACATCCCCCTCCTCACAGATTATCAATTCGTCCCCACTGGAATCCACCATCTCAGCTCCCTGTGTACTTTGTGGAGGCAATTGCTGCTGGTCAATGTCTCCGCGGAGGAATTGATTATAATTCATTTTAATGAACATCATCTTCTCCACATTTTCTGGATGTAACCTCGTACGCCGATTGCTGACAAGGTGAGCGGCGGCACTAAACACTCTTTCGGAGTACACACTTGTGGGAGGGCAACTTAGGTAGAATAAAGCCAGTTTGTGCAAGGGCCTCCAAATTGCCTCTTTTTCCTGCCAGTATAAGTACGGACTGTGTGACGTGCCTACTTGGATGCGGTCACTCATATAATCCTCCACCATTCTATCAATGTTGAGAGAATCATATGCAGTGACAGTAGACGACATGTCCGTAATCGTTGTCAGGTCCTTCAGTCCGGACCAGATGTCAGCATCAGCAGTCGCTCCAGACTGCCCTGCATCACCGCCAGCGGGTGGGCTCGGAATTCTGAGCCTTTTCCTCGCACCCCCAGTTGCGGGAGAATGTGAAGGAGGAGATGTTGACAGGTCGCGTTCCGCTTGACTTGACAATTTTGTCACCAGCAGGTCTTTCAACCCCAGCAGACTTGTGTCTGCCGGAAAGAGAGATCCAAGGTAGGCTTTAAATCTAGGATCGAGCACGGTGGCCAAAATGTAGTGCTCTGATTTCAACAGATTGACCACCCGTGAATCCTTGTTAAGCGAATTAAGGGCTCCATCCACAAGTCCCACATGCCTAGCGGAATCGCTCCGTGTTAGCTCCTCCTTCAATGTCTCCAGCTTCTTCTGCAAAAGCCTGATGAGGGGAATGACCTGACTCAGGCTGGCAGTGTCTGAACTGACTTCACGTGTGGCAAGTTCAAAGGGCATCAGAACCTTGCACAACGTTGAAATCATTCTCCACTGCGCTTGAGACAGGTGCATTCCACCTACTATATCGTGCTCAATTGTATAGGCTTGAATGGCCTTTTGCTGCTCCTCCAACCTCTGAAGCATATAGAGGGTTGAATTCCACCTCGTTACCACTTCTTGCTTCAGATGATGGCAGGGCAGGTTCAGTAGTTTTTGGTGGTGCTCCAGTCTTCTGTACGTGGTGCCTGTACGCCGAACGTTTCCCGCAATTCTTCTGGCCACCGACAGCATCTCTTGCACGCCCCTGTCGTTTTTTAAAAAATTCTGCACCACCAAATTCAAGGTATGTGCAAAACATGGGACGTGCTGGAATTTGCCCATATTTAATGCACACACAATATTGCTGGCGTTGTCCGATGCCACAAATCCACAGGAGAGTCCAATTGGGGTAAGCCATTCCGCGATGATCTTCCTCAGTTGCCGTAAGAGGTTTTCAGCTGTGTGCGTATTCTGGAAAGCGGTGATACAAAGCGTAGCCTGCCTAGGAAAGAGTTGGCGTTTGCGAGATGCTGCTACTGGTGCCGCCGCTGCTGTTCTTGCGGCGGGAGTCCATACATCTACCCAGTGGGCTGTCACAGTCATATAGTCCTGACCCTGCCCTGCTCCACTTGTCCACATGTCCGTGGTTAAGTGGACATTGGGTACAACTGCATTTTTTAGGACACTGGTGAGTCTTTTTCTGACGTCCGTGTACATTCTCGGTATCGCCTGCCTAGAGAAGTGGAACCTAGATGGTATTTGGTAACGGGGGCACACTGCCTCAATAAATTGTCTAGTTCCCTGTGAACTAACGGCGGATACCGGACGCACGTCTAACACCAACATAGTTGTCAAGGCCTCAGTTATCCGCTTTGCAGCAGGATGACTGCTGTGATATTTCATCTTCCTCGCAAAGGACTGTTGAACAGTCAATTGCTTACTGGAAGTAGTACAAGTGGGCTTACGACTTCCCCTCTGGGATGACCATCGACTCCCAGCAGCAACAACAGCAGCGCCAGCAGCAGTAGGCGTTACACGCAAGGATGCATCGGAGGAATCCCAGGCAGGAGAGGACTCGTCAGAATTGCCAGTGACATTGCCTGCAGGACTATTGGCATTCCTGGGTAAGGAGGAAATTGACACTGAGGGAGTTGGTGGGGTGGTTTGCGTGAGCTTGGTTACAAGAGGAAGGGATTTACTGGTCAGTGGACTGCTTCCGCTGTCACCCAAAGTTTTTGAACTTGTCACTGACTTATTATGAATGCGCTGCAGGTGACGTATAAGGGAGGATGTTCCGAGGTGGTTAACGTCCTTACCCCTACTTATTACAGCTTGACAAAGGGAACACACGGCTTGACACCTGTTGTCCGCATTTCTGGTGAAATACTTCCACACCGAAGAGCTGATTTTTTTGGTATTTTCACCAGGCATGTCAACGGCCATATTCCTACCACGGACAACAGGTGTCTCCCCGGGTGCCTGACTTAAACAAACCACCTCACCATCAGAATCCTCCTGGTCAATTTCCTCCCCAGCGCCAGCAACACCCATATCCTCCTCATCCTGGTGTACTTCAACACTGACATCTTCAATCTGACTATCAGGAACTGGACTGCGGGTGCTCCTTCCATCACTTGCAGGGGGCGTGCAAATGGTGGAAGGCGCATGCTCTTCACGTCCAGTGTTGGGAAGGTCATGCATCGCAACCGACACAATTGGAGTCGGACTCTCCTTGTGGATTTGGGATTTCGAAGAACGCACAGTTCTTTGCGGTGCTACTGCTTTTGCCAGCTTTAGTCTTTTCATTTTTCTAGCGAGAGGCTGAGTGCTTCCATCCTCATGTGAAGCTGAACCACTAGCCATGAACATAGGCCAGGGCCTCAGCCGTTCCTTGCCACTCCGTGTGGTAAATGGCATATTGGCAAGTTTACGCTTCTCCTCCGACAATTTTATTTTAGGTTTTGGAGTCCTTTTTTTACTGATATTTGGTGTTTTGGATTTGACATGCTCTGTACTATGACATTGGGCATCGGCCTTGGCAGACGACGTTGCTGGCATTTCATCGTCTCGGCCATGACTAGTGGCAGCAGCTTCAGCACGAGGTGGAAGTGGATCTTGATCTTTCCCTAATTTTGGAACCTCAACATTTTTGTTCTCCATATTTTAATAGGCACAACTAAAAGGCACCTCAGGTAAACAATGGAGATGGATGGATTGGATACTAGTATACAATTATGGACGGGCTGCCGAGTGCCGACACAGAGGTAGCCACAGCCGTGAACTACCGCACTGTACTGTGTCTGCTGCTAATATATAGACTGGTTGATAAAGAGATAGTATACTCGTAACTAGTATGTATGTATAAAGAAAGAAAAAAAAACCACGGTTAGGTGGTATATACAATTATGGACGGGCTGCCGAGTGCCGACACAGAGGTAGCCACAGCCGTGAACTACCGCACTGTACTGTGTCTGCTGCTAATATAGACTGGTTGATAAAGAGATAGTATACTCGTAACTAGTATGTATGTATAAAGAAAGAAAAAAAAACCACGGTTAGGTGGTATATACAATTATGGACGGGCTGCCGAGTGCCGACACAGAGGTAGCCACAGCCGTGAACTACCGCACTGTACTGTGTCTGCTGCTAATATAGACTGGTTGATAAAGAGATAGTATACTCGTAACTAGTATGTATGTATAAAGAAAGAAAAAAAAACCACGGTTAGGTGGTATATACAATTATGGACGGGCTGCCGAGTGCCGACACAGAGGTAGCCACAGCCGTGAACTACCGCACTGTACTGTGTCTGCTGCTAATATATAGACTGGTTGATAAAGAGATAGTATACTCGTAATGTTGATTTATGGAATCTTATATAACATATATTTATTATATCATATATTGATATAATGGTTTATGTATTTTATATCTGCAAATATATTATAATAGGCTTACAAATAGGTGGGCTCATAACAAAAGGGGTGATGTTTAGTACTGGTCCAATCACACAATATGTAATGCGTGGACGTTCCTATTTTCATACCTGTGATTGGCTCAGATTAAAGGAGCTATATCTCTACTGTCCAGGAAATATTTCCAGGCAAAGCCTAAATATACTTTACAGAGATATATAATCCTGGCTCATTGAACATATAAGTACTATACTTTGACTACAAGTCAGTTGTCCCAACTTGCAGAGCCTTATATAATATATGCAGATTTCATGTATAACTTTAGTGATTCCGAAAATGAGTTCAAGACTTGGAATACCAGCTCTATTTTGTCTAGTACATTTATTATAGGTGATACAAATTACAAGATAAGATAACACAATGATAATAAATCTTATAATTTATCTAAACTTCCTTAACCATGGTACATACATAAAACACAAACAGTTTTACAAACTTAAACAATTAATACACATACTATACACTTGCAAGAATATGTGAGGGCATAATTCATAGCTACCGTCTTAGGATCCTGACTCCCTCTGGACTTTGTTCCTTCCTCCTCTCCTTCTAACTCTCTATCTATCAGACTGCCCCTTATATCCTATATTCTACCAATTCAAAACTAGTATATGCCCACAGTTTCCAATGGAGTACATAATTATAGGTTTTGACAGATTCCAAAGTGTAATAAAACGTTCTCTGCTAACTCCGTCCCACGGTGGTGAGCATGTAGAGAATTTGGGGATCATAAAGTTTGGTATTCCTTTATCCATCAGAGATCTACCTTTGTATGGATGTGTAAACGATCTATTTCGCCTAGGCCCTAGGGTGTTAGCATAAATGATTGTGACCTGTTTATAGTGCGTTTGATCCTATATTATCATTGCCTCTGGCCAGCAGTATAACTGGACAATAGGCCAGCTGGTTGATGTACTCTCTAAAGGTATGAAGATCTTTGATTGTGAATTCCAATGTACCCTGTTCATACCAGTAACTGTTTGCATATTATGAGACCTGAGCTAGGTGACCTATTGACTTTATCCACCAAGTTATGATTATTTATTTGCTGTGTGTGAATCAAGTATACAGTATACATATATCTACATATCATGTAAACTTTGATTTAATTGTACTTGGTATAGCGCAGATCAGACGTTAATCCTTTGATTAATACAGATATGAATAATGGCATGGAAGGGATGAATTTGTGTAATGCTCAATGTATTGTGTATTCTGGCTATATGGCTTACACAGAGAAAACCTGTCTCTTACATAATGACCCATAATCTTGCAGTAAAACACACAGAAATACATGCTACTAAATTCTCAAAACATAAGACTAATACATTCAAACCTATTTAAGTTATACCTTACAATAATATATATATACACACACTCTTAACTGGTTAAAATCACATTGGGTAATAAATCATATTATTTAATTTACATAATTTGTTCTAACTTTGGTACCTACTAAATTATATTGTTATGTAATGGTCTATATGGCAACAGTCGCCCCCTTGTGGCCGTGAGAATTGATGATGATGGCCACACATACATTAACATAATAATTGCTTATATCTTGCATCTACCAGTTTTTCTAGCTTACTGCGTTCCTGCCTTATAAGGCGCTTAAGCCACAATATCAGTGAAATTAAAATGATTAGCAAGATTGTTTGACCGATCAGCAAGCCCTTTAAACCAATCTCCAGCCAGGTGTTTGTCATGGTTATTTCAAAATCTCCATCATGCAGTAATTTATTTAGTGTGGCATCTGCCTTCTCAACCATGTTATTAATTTGAACTATGTGTGTGTCTTTCCTATCCAGGAGTTTCTGTAAATCTAAGGTTAAACTATCTATGTGTATGTTGAACACAGGTATATATTCTCCAAGGTTTGAGATTTCTGGTTCACTATCTATATTTATGTCCTCTTCATAAACGGGGATTGGGGTGATAACCGTCTGACCAATGGTGGTATACTCATGTGGGCTAAAGCAGAAATTTGGGTTTGGCACTGGACATGACTTTTCCCCATACAGGAACTCTTTGTGATTTGTGACTATGCAGTACTGTCCATTCATGTTGTATGTAACCTTCACCGCTGGAGTTCTCCATTTTGTTAGCTGCACTGGACAAGCAATGTCTCTGGCTGTATAGCTGGTTGATGTATTTGGCTTTGCACTGTGTTCAGGTCCTCCCATATCCATATTTTTGCTGGGAATGGTGGCAAGTTCATTTATATTTGTGATTAAGGTACTTGGTTTACTTGATTCTAGGCCGCAGATTGGCGTCTCAATTTCGAAAACGTTGCAGCGACACAAGTATTGGTTTCCCTTGACTGCACAGCAAGCAGTATGTGGAACTTTCCAGGTGTCGTCGACTCGGACCAGTAGTTCTGGTAGGTCCAGCCGCTCTTTGTAAATGTCCTTTTCCAAATATCCAATGGAGTGAACTGTAGACAGTTTGTCAAATAAAGACTTGCTTGGGTCGAACACAGGTAGAGAAATGGTAAAGGAGACATATAGGATATCGCTGACTGCACAAGGTTGCTGCTTGTTGTAACAACGGGGTGAACCTCTATTTGGGTGGGGGGTCACAGTGCCTAAATTCCTAATTGTGGAGATGGGCAGAGGTCTGCAACCATCTCTTGGGGTATTTTCCCCATGCCCAATGTCAGATTGCGAGCAATACCAATTGGTCAGGTCATTATCTCTTAAAATGTCAGGTATTCTACCAGATTGTAGGTCTCTAATTACATGTGTGATTGCGTTGAGGACATAATTACCATATGCAGTGCATATTATTTCTTTCCCCACCTGATTTTGTCTGGCTTCTCTATTGTTCAGTTCAATGATTTCGTTTATCTTGGCTTGGGTCTCTGAAAACAATCTTGCTATATCATGCATGTTATAAACAGTAAATTTTTCTTCACTGGCCAGACCCTCAATGCCCTGCAGGACAGGCTTCAAAACATATTGCCCCTCTTTCTGCTCAAAATTGCCTATGTGTCTGCGGATGACTTCCAAATCCGCCCTATTCCAAATTGACATCCCGGAACCAAACAGTCCAGGGATGGATCCAATGATCCCATCTAAGCTTTGTAATTTCCTGGATCTAAAAATACCTTTTTGGTTAGGGGTTGCCTGTCCTGTGTATGGGTCTTGAGTTCTGCTCTGGTGAGAAGCAACAATATCTACTAGTAATGAAGCATAGAATAAAGAAACATTACTATTTACACAATAACCAAATTCTGCCATATTCCATTTTGATAGATTTAGGACTACTGGTACATGTATATATTGTACATTGTTTATCAAGGAACCAGGAATGGAGGTGGCAGTAAGGCCACTTGTGGGTCCTTCACTTGTTGGTGGGCACTCAGCTGTTTTAGTAGATGGCAGTGATTTAGCCTTTGTTGTGGTACTTGGGGGAGTAGGGTCTCTTTTCTGGGACACATTCAGTGTGATGCTCCCAGGAACATAAGTCCTCTTTACTGTGGGTGGATTCCCATACATGGGAATGGGGATGATAAAACCATATATCCAGGTTCCTGTGTCTGTAGGGTTTGCATGGCTAAGCAATAGTGATCCATTTGGAAAAACATGTATTCTACCCATGTAATGTGGTGAGTTTCCTGCGTTTCCATTATCCCAGGCTTTAATTTCTTTGTCTGCTGGGCCCCACCAGGATACCTGTTTCCCTGTTGTGCCTTGTACTGACACTGGAAGGAGGATGGATTCTCCCTCTTTACAGTGAATCGGATTGGCTTCCACTCTAATTGAAATGTTGACCTCACTGGTACACTGGATCTGGAGGCTCACCACGAAGGACAGGACCAAAGTCGGGATTCTCATTTTTCTGTAAAACCAAAACAAAACAAAATAAAATTATAAGAAAGAAAGAGAGATGCGCTACTCAGTTGACCCTTCTCCTTTGTACAGTTTAATCTGATTGGCATGTACCCATTTGTCCTGCACTTTCTTTGCATCGTTGATTCTTAATTTGTATACTGAGGGACTCAGTCTGTCCACTATTGAAAATGGTCCTCTCCATTTCTTGCCCAGACCATGGTCTGTGGGTCGGAGTTCTAGAAACATGACCCTTTCTCCAACTTCCCAACAATTTTCTCTTACACCTTTGTCAAAATAAGCCTTTGCTTTTCTCTGTGCTTTCCCTAACTGCTGTGCTGCAAACAGATGAACCTCTGTGAGTGCTTTTTGCAGTTTTGTAAGGTACTGATCCATTGATAGTCTATCAATAGTAGGGGTGTGTAGATCTATCCAAAGGTGCTCTGGCAATCTCATTTGCCTGCCTGTCATTAATTCAAAGGGGGTCAATCGGGTCGCTGATGAAGGTGTGGCCCTTATTGCCATTGCCACTAGGGGTAGCAAATTATCCCAGTTCTTACCATTTATGCCAACAAACTTTCTCAACATAGTTTTGATCTGTCTGTTGGCACGTTCCACCTGTCCAGAAGATTCAGGATGAAAAGGGACATGGAAGCTTTGTTTTATTCCCAGCATTTCCAGGCATGTTTGCATCACATTACCTGTGAAATGTGAACCTTGGTCTGATTCAACCGATGTTGGAAGGCCCCACCGTGTGAATATCTGATCAACCAGAATTTTTGCTGTGCTCAGGGCTGTGTTACTTTTAGAGGGAAAAATTTCTACCCATTTTGAAAATAGGTCAGTCACAACCAACACGTATTTGTTATTTTTAGCTGTGGCAGGCAGAGGGCCCATGTAATCAATTTGTAAGGCATTCCAGGGACCTTCCCTTCTCTGGATTCTCAGTGGAGCATTTATCTTTCTAGGTGCTGGGTTAACTTGGGCACATACCACACAGTTGTCACAGTATTGCTGTACATCTTTTACCATATCTGGCCACCAACCTATTGTTTTTAGTCTCTGCTGTGTCTTTTCTACACCCTGGTGTCCACCTGTGGGGAGGTCGTGTACAAGATATATCATTTCATTCCTGTACTCTTTTGGGACTACCCATGTTGTATCTTCCCCATTGTGGATAAGCATTTCCTTGTCCTCTGTTAGTGTTAGATTTGGTGTGTGTTTTGCCAATGTATTTCCCTCTGTTAAGTCCAACTCCTCATTCCTCAACTTTTGTATGATTTCTTTAATTTCAGGGTCCTGCATTTGGATCTCTGAAATGTCTGGTGCATTTATCATCTCTGGCCTTTTTGCCACTGCACATACAAGAGGGCACACTTTTGGCTCTGGGCTTGCTTTCGGTATCTGCCACAGCTCCCCCTCTTGTGCCCCTTGTTTGGCTAAAAGGTCAGACATTTCATTCTGTTCATGGTGTGGTGATGCAGGTGAATGCCCTTTGACTTTACAGACCCAGGGGACATGTGTTAGACTCTGTGCCAGGGAAACTATGTACTGGAGAAGGTCTGCATATTTAAGAGGGCTTCCATCAGATGAGGTATACTGATGAGTTTGCCAAAAGGGCAAAAATTCAGTAAGGGCATTACACACCCATGCTGAGTCCGAGTACAATGCGATTTCATGTTTGTGGTCTTGGAATAATTCAAGGGCATGTGCTACTGCTGCCAGCTCAGCGTACTGTGCAGACTTTACATCACAAGATCGAAAAACAGATTGTGGTGTGGTTTGGGGATGCATTATGTACAGACCAAAACCTGCATGGGGTGACCCATGTACATAAAAACATGAACCATCTGTAAAGATCTGGGTGGTTTGTTCAGGGGCTGTAGCCTCCTGTGGCATTGCTCTAAACAAATGTTTTGAATGGTCAGCTGGGAGTAAGTCACATGTGTGTGTCAGTCCCTGGTATATTAGTCCATATGCACAGGTGGATGGACTGTTAGTTGCCTTCACTGTTATATCTCGATCCTGCAACAAAAGGGCCCAATGTGCTAACCTGGCATTAGAGACATTCCCATCTTTGATTCTGTCTGTGAGGAGGAACCTTGTTGGTGTGTGCGTGGAATGTAAGATGATAGGGTTCAGGCCTATCATGTATGTGAACTGTTTTACTGCCCAAAATGTGGCAAGAAGGTGTTTTTCACACACAGAGTATTTTAATTCCACTGGTGTCAGTAACTTTGATGCATAAGCTATGGGCCTTTGCTGTGCATGTATTTCCTGTGACAGGACTGCGGACATGGCTGTTTCTGTTGCTGCTGTCTCTAAGTGAAAGGGTAACTGTGGGTCTGGATTTGCAAGGGCAGGGGCACTAGCCAGTGCTTCTTTTAATGTTTCTACTGCCTTTGTGTGACTGGGGGTCCATTCCCATTTTATATCCTTTTTGAGGAGAGAATAGAGAGGTGCAGATATTTGTGAAAAATCAGAAATGAAGGACCTAGAGTAATTTACCAACCCCAGGAAGGATCTCAGTGTAGGTATGCTGACAGGAAGGGGTAAACGAAGGATGGTTTTTACCTTATCTGCCGATATTGTTCTCCCATCAGCCGTAACACTGATCCCCAGGAAGGAAACAGATTCCCGTAAAATCTGAGCTTTAGATGGGTTACACTTCAAACCTGCGTCTTTGAGGATGCCAAGGAGTTCTCCCAGTAGCTGAAGATGCTCTTCCTTTGTCTCTGTTGCTAGTAAGAGATCATCTACATACTGCAATAAATTCTTGTGGGAAGAAAAATCAGTTAAAATTTCTCTCATCGTAGTATGGAAAAATGATGGAGAATTATGGAAGCCCTGTGGAAGACATGTAAACGTGTATTGCTTTCCCAGAAATGTGAAGGCAAATTTGTATTGACACTCTTCAGATAGAGGCAGAGACCAAAACCCATTTGAAATATCTAAAACTGTGAACCATTTATGCTCTGGGCTTAACATTTTTAGAATGTCTGGCATTGACGCAACAGTGGGTGCGCAGCTAAGCGTAAGGCCATTAAGTTTGCGGTAGTCAATTGTGAGCCGCCAGGAACCATCCGGTTTCCGTACTGGCCATATTGGCGCATTGTTAGTGGATACACATGGTCTGATTACACGCTGCTCTAACAGAGAGTCAATTGTTTCTTGAATGAAGCTTATGGCCTCCTGTGGGAAATTGTACTGCTTCTGTGGGGGAGGGTCAAGACCACTGACTTCAATCACCTTGTTTACCTTCCCACAGTCATGTTTGTGTTTAGCAAAAGCATCCTGAAACTGTTCAAGTAATGGTAATACCAAATCTTTGTCAGGATGATCAACATTAGCCTTAAGCACATCATATTTCGCATTATTGGGTTTTACAGCAGCAATTACATGGGAATCTGGTATAATTACAACCTCAGGTGTTACATTAGGAGAACTCTGCAGAAGTAAAAGGTTAGTCAGATCCAATATACACCCATTAGGGATCATAAAGTCAGACCCTAATAAATTAGTTTCACTTGGCAGTGAGGCTAATGCAAATGTGTGAATTGCAGATACATCTCCTATTTGTATTTGGAGAGGGTTTGACAGCACTGTATCTACCTTATTCCCTGCAAAGCTTTGGAGATGTATTGTTTTTCCTGCTGACAGAGGAGAGTGATGTGGCTGATCATCATGTAGGATTGATATGGCGGCACCGGTGTCTAGTAACATTGTGTGCTGGTGGCCCCTGACCAGAACCGAGACTTGAGGGCGCCCGCACCTATCTAAAGTGATTGGTGCAACTATCCTTGGGGCCACTGACTGTCAATTTTTCTCCTTTTGTGTGTCAGCTTGCTGCACTTTGTTTGCTTTTTCTAAATTCTCATACTTCTCTTTTATGGCCTGTAGCTGGTGTCTTAGCTCTGTGTAAGTGGGACCCTGGTGTTTAAACTCTGTGTCCTTTCCTCTGTTCCCAAAATGTTGTGAGTAACCCATGTGTCTATTCCAAGCTCCATCATTTGAATGTCCTTGGTATCCTCTACCTCCACCTCTAAAAATGGATCTCTCTTTAAACATTCCCCCTCTCCTTTGTGACCCTGTGTTCCATCGTGGGTTAAATGGTGTGTTTACCTCCCCTGGAATGTGGGGCCCTTCAACCACCATTGGTTTACCTTCTGACTCTAATGCTGCAACCCTCTTTATAACACATTTCTCATTCCTTTCTGCCATCTTACGTTGCTTACTGGCCTGTACTGCTTGAAAGGACCGCTGCATTAATCCCATTATTTTATCATAGCTATGCTTTACGGTATCTATCAAGTGTTCACACTTAGCTTTAATTGTGGGGTGCGAGTTATGCACCAACAAGTTTTTGAAATCTTTGCTGTTTTTCTGACTGTTGTCATTTTTGCTGTTTCCTGCACTATATGCTGCCCACAATCTATTTGCATATATTAATGGGTTCTCCTCACTTTGCTGTTTGATTTCATATGCAACCATTGTGCCTGCTACTGAAGGGTTAATTATCTTTTGTAGCTCCTCTACAGTTTCTTCATATGTACCTTTACCTTCTTTAATCAAATCTGTCAAAGCACTCCAAGCAGCTAATGGAATTGTTAATTGCAGTACCTTAACCTGATCAGTGAGATTTCTAATTCCTAGAAGTTCACACCTCTGCTGGACATTAGCTGCATGGGAGGTGATGTGTTCTCCTGAACTCATTTTTCCAATCATATCTGCCACTCCCATAAGTGTTTTTATGGGTTGTGGGGGATGATTGGCACTAGGGGCCCTTGAGTGAATGGCCTCTCCTTCACTATTGAATCCCAATAGGGTGTTCCTACTCTCAGTGAGGAATGCTGGCTGTTTATGAGCCCTGTGTGCCTCAATTTCTGTCTGTACTTCTTCATCACTACTATCTGTGCCTATTAATATAGAGCACTCCCTATTCGCTGCTGATTCTGCAAACTCTCCCATTGCTATGGGTACCCTGAGGGTAGATTCAGTAGAATTCCCCTCTCCCCAGCAGTCCTCTCTGTCCTCATGATTTGTGTCCCATTGTTCTCTTTCATATGCATAGATAGGATATGGGGCAGTGGCTGCAGTTCCTATCCTAATGTTTGCAGCAATATGTCCTTTCAGAACAGATATCTCTTGCATAAGCTGCATCTCCCTGTCCACACAAGGGGTATGGTCAATTGCTTTCCCTTTCATACATTCTGTGAGCTGTCCCTGCATAACTTTATATGCACTTATTATCTCATCTCTCTCTGTTGTAACCTCTGTTAGAGCTCTCCTACATTCTGTGGATTCCCTCTGAGCATTTTTATGTTTCTGTAACACTTCATCCTGGGAGATTTTACCCATGTCATTAAGTGTTGTTAAAGTTTTAATTTGGATATTTAGCTGATCTATTTTTTCTTTGCTTTCTGTTTCTTTTAAATTAGATTCTTCTCTACATTTTTGTAGGGTTTTAGCTAAACTGCTTAATTTAGCATCCATAGCCAAACAGGCTGCATACAAGCCTGCAATGGCTATTCCTTTCTGTTTCCTTTTCTTTGATGATTTAATTTCATCATCAAACAAACCCTGGACATAGTTCCATGGGTTTTCTTTTAATTTGGCATCACAAGCAAAGTCTGTACACTTTTGCTTTGTGATGTATTTCACTACCAAGCTGTCTATATTTGACATTGTAGCCATTTTACAGATTTATTCCCTTTCGTTATATGTATTCTATCACTGAGAATTACAAATTTTAGTCTTTGGGAACAATATTTCCTATATTTTGCACGTGGTATCCTCCCTTATCTGTTCGCTAGCCTGATAAGTTAAACTCTAACACCCGTGTTTTTTAATTTCTTACTTTAGGCCTTTTTTAGAAAATAAAATTCTCTAGTCATTTGCAACTTATTCCACTGTGATCTTGTATTTTGCCCAGCGGGCTTATAGCCCTTGCGCTGCCCCTAAATATTGTATTTAGTCAAAATTGATACTGAATAATTCCAAGTCCCTTCCGTGGTCGCCAATGTTGATTTATGGAATCTTATATAACATATATTTATTATATCATATATTGATATAATGGTTTATGTATTTTATATCTGCAAATATATTATAATAGGCTTACAAATAGGTGGGCTCATAACAAAAGGGGTGATGTTTAGTACTGGTCCAATCACACAATATGTAATGCGTGGACGTTCCTATTTTCATACCTGTGATTGGCTCAGATTAAAGGAGCTATATCTCTACTGTCCAGGAAATATTTCCAGGCAAAGCCTAAATATACTTTACAGAGATATATAATCCTGGCTCATTGAACATATAAGTACTATACTTTGACTACAAGTCAGTTGTCCCAACTTGCAGAGCCTTATATAATATATGCAGATTTCATGTATAACTTTAGTGATTCCGAAAATGAGTTCAAGACTTGGAATACCAGCTCTATTTTGTCTAGTACATTTATTATAGGTGATACAAATTACAAGATAAGATAACACAATGATAATAAATCTTATAATTTATCTAAACTTCCTTAACCATGGTACATACATAAAACACAAACAGTTTTACAAACTTAAACAATTAATACACATACTATACACTTGCAAGAATATGTGAGGGCATAATTCATAGCTACCGTCTTAGGATCCTGACTCCCTCTGGACTTTGTTCCTTCCTCCTCTCCTTCTAACTCTCTATCTATCAGACTGCCCCTTATATCCTATATTCTACCAATTCAAAACTAGTATATGCCCACAGTTTCCAATGGAGTACATAATTATAGGTTTTGACAGATTCCAAAGTGTAATAAAACGTTCTCTGCTAACTCCGTCCCACGGTGGTGAGCATGTAGAGAATTTTGGGATCATAAAGTTTGGTATTCCTTTATCCATCAGAGATCTACCTTTGTATGGATGTGTAAACGATCTATTTCGCCTAGGCCCTAGGGTGTTAGCATAAATGATTGTGACCTGTTTATAGTGCGTTTGATCCTATATTATCATTGCCTCTGGCCAGCAGTATAACTGGACAATAGGCCAGCTGGTTGATGTACTCTCTAAAGGTATGAAGATCTTTGATTGTGAATTCCAATGTACCCTGTTCATACCAGTAACTGTTTGCATATTATGAGACCTGAGCTAGGTGACCTATTGACTTTATCCACCAAGTTATGATTATTTATTTGCTGTGTGTGAATCAAGTATACAGTATACATATATCTACATATCATGTAAACTTTGATTTAATTGTACTTGGTATAGCGCAGATCAGACGTTAATCCTTTGATTAATACAGATATGAATAATGGCATGGAAGGGATGAATTTGTGTAATGCTCAATGTATTGTGTATTCTGGCTATATGGCTTACACAGAGAAAACCTGTCTCTTACATAATGACCCATAATCTTGCAGTAAAACACACAGAAATACATGCTACTAAATTCTCAAAACATAAGACTAATACATTCAAACCTATTTAAGTTATACCTTACAATAATATATATATACACACACTCTTAACTGGTTAAAATCACATTGGGTAATAAATCATATTATTTAATTTACATAATTTGTTCTAACTTTGGTACCTACTAAATTATATTGTTATGTAATGGTCTATATGGCAACAGTAACTAGTATGTATGTATAAAGAAAGAAAAAAAAACCACGGTTAGGTGGTATATACAATTATGGACGGGCTGCCGAGTGCCGACACAGAGGTAGCCACAGCCGTGAACTACCGCACTGTACTGTGTCTGCTGCTAATATAGACTGGTTGATAAAGAGATAGTATTCTCGTAACTAGTATGTATGTATAAAGAAAGAAAAAAAAACCACGGTTAGGTGGTATATACAATTATGGACGGGCTGCCGAGTGCCGACACAGAGGTAGCCACAGCCGTGAACTACCGCACTGTACTGTGTCTGCTGCTAATATAGACTGGTTGATAAAGAGATAGTATACTCGTAACTAGTATGACTATAAAGAAAGAAAAAAAAAACCACGGTTAGGTGGTATATACAATTATGGACGGGCTGCCGAGTGCCGACACAGAGGTAGCCACAGCCGTGAACTACCGCACTGTACTGTGTCTGCTGCTAATATATAGACTGGTTGATAAAGAGATAGTATACTCGTAACTAGTATGTATGTATAAAGAAAGAAAAAAAAACCACGGTTAGGTGGTATATACAATTATGGACGGGCTGCCGAGTGCCGACACAGAGGTAGCCACAGCCGTGAACTACCGCACTGTACTGTGTCTGCTGCTAATATAGACTGGTTGATAAAGAGATAGTATACTCGTAACTAGTATGACTATAAAGAAAGAAAAAAAAACCACGGTTAGGTGGTATATACAATTATGGACGGGCTGCCGAGTGCCGACACAGAGGTAGCCACAGCCGTGAACTACCGCACTGTACTGTGTCTGCTGCTAATATATAGACTGGTTGATAAAGAGATAGTATACTCGTAACTAGTATGTATGTATAAAGAAAGAAAAAAAAACCACGGTTAGGTGGTATATACAATTATGGACGGGCTGCCGAGTGCCGACACAGAGGTAGCCACAGCCGTGAACTACCGCACTGTACTGTGTCTGCTGCTAATATAGACTGGTTGATAAAGAGATAGTATACTCGTAACTAGTATGTATGTATAAAGAAAGAAAAAAAAACCACGGTTAGGTGGTATATACAATTATGGACGGGCTGCCGAGTGCCGACACAGAGGTAGCCACAGCCGTGAACTACCGCACTGTACTGTGTCTGCTGCTAATATAGACTGGTTGATAAAGAGATAGTATACTCGTAACTAGTATGTATGTATAAAGAAAGAAAAAAAAACCACGGTTAGGTGGTATATACAATTATGGACGGGCTGCCGAGTGCCGACACAGAGGTAGCCACAGCCGTGAACTACCGCACTGTACTGTGTCTGCTGCTAATATAGACTGGTTGATAAAGAGATAGTATACTCGTAACTAGTATGACTATAAAGAAAGAAAAAAAAACCACGGTTAGGTGGTATATACAATTATGGACGGGCTGCCGAGTGCCGACACAGAGGTAGCCACAGCCGTGAACTACCGCACTGTACTGTGTCTGCTGCTAATATAGACTGGTTGATAAAGAGATAGTATACTACTAATATTATATATACTGGTGGTCAGGTCACTGGTCACTAGTCACACTGGCAGTGGCACTCCTGCAGCAAAAGTGTGCACTGTTTAATTTTAATATAATATTATGTACTCCTGGCTCCTGCTATAACCTATAACTGGCACTGCAGTGCTCCCCAGTCTCCCCCACAATTATAAGCTGTGTGAGCTGAGCACAGTCAGATATATATATACATTGATGCAGCACACTGGGCTGAGCAGTGCACACAGATATGGTATGTGACTGAGTCACTGTGTGTATCGTTTTTTTCAGGCAGAGAACGGATATATTAAATAAAACAAACAACTGCACTGTCTGGTGGTCACTGTGGTCGTCAGTCACTAAACTCTGCACTCTCTTCTACAGTATCACAGCCTCAGGTCAATCTCTCTCTCTCTCTCTCAACCCTAATCTAAATGGAGAGGACGCCAGCCACGTCCTCTCCCTATCAATCTCAATGCACGTGTGAAAATGGCGGCGACGCGCGGCTCCTTATATAGAATCCGAGTCTCGCGAG